>NW_027271584.1:0-147282 GCF_040938485.1 Diadema antillarum | reverse complement strand
GTTTACACTCGTTTTTGCCAAAGTGGGCTAGCCCCACCGATAGTACGGTACTATCTGGCCCTGCAAAATAGCAGGGGTTAGCACCGCAATTGCAGTGCCAAGCAAGTGAGTGTAAACAGAACGAAAAAATAATCCTGGGCTAAGCGACGGAGACGAAGTCCGACCCTCACTGACCAATCAGAAACGAGGTAATCAAGTGCTGCCGGTGCGTGCGTGTACGTGTACAGTACACAGCGTAATTATGAATATTCATGTGGTTTGGAAAGTCCGGGGCTAAGAAATACGAGTGTAAAAAGGTCAGTTTTCTCCTTAGCCCTGGACAAGAGATAGTACGGGACTAATTGGCGAGTGTAAAAAGCTGAAAAAATTGGTACGGGACTAACGATAGTCCTGGGTCAGAGAAAGTCCGGGGTTAAGAAACACAAGTGTAAAAAGCCCTTATATAAACAGTGATTGATGAAGAATGGCCAATACATGATTGACATGATCAAGATAATCATTAGTTGATTGCTAGTGCTTGTCGCTTTCAAAGATGAGTCCTTACTATCAAAATTTGACAATAATTGCCCATAATAATATAATGGCTCATGCCTTATCCTCTCAGCAAATAAAACATAACGCACATGAGGTGAGGTCATATGTGCAAAAGTTGAACTTCTTATACAAAACGGCTAAACTTGAACCAGTGACCTCCAAGAACTCAAAATGCAAAAAGAGATTGTTGCCAATACTTTCTTGGGATTACGGGGGAGGGGGGGGGGGGGTTGTTTCGTTTCTTAAGGAAAACTGCTGAATGTTACACATGTATCTCAAATCTGTCTGTACACACAAAAAATATTTTTGTTTTGTTTTGTTTTGTTTTCCCTGCCCAGGGCGGGGATATTCTACGTCATACATTGATACGACAGTCATTCAAACAAACTTACCTATCAGCCATTTAGATTTAAATCTGAGTGTAAGACATCTATGGACTTTTTGTTTTGTTTTATATTTGTTACATAAAATTTACAGATTTACTTGCATCAGACAAAGAAGTAAATGTTGTCTCCATTTTTCCATACTGGTTGTGGGTATACATGTACTACCATCCAACAGCCAAATTACTACATGCTGAGTTTGGGCAGGGTCCGGTGTTATATGATGATATACCCAAGGTTAAGGCCTCATCTACAAGTAAAAATGCCAATCTCTATTGCTGCACTCTATCAACTGTGGTGTCACTGCAAATGATTTCAATTCAAGGTCCTAGTACGACAAATTTGAAAAAAAAAAAAATTATAAAAAATATGAGTGAAAGAAGGACTACTCCATGACATAAAGAAATCCAAAATAACAGAAAGGATCTGCATAAATTGAAGCTGGCACATCTACTACCATTTTTTTGTTGGTCAGGTACCAAACTACCATGCATCAAACAGAATGGGTAAGAATTGATCTTCCCTCTCTTAAATCACTGACATTATGTCTCCCATGTATGTGTAGATTCAAGAAATGATATCGATTAAAACAATTACTGTGAAATTAAAAAAACAAACAAAATTGAATTATACAAAAATGATGCTGCATTTATATTTAAGTTCGTCTATCCCCACTAATTTATCTCAACTCCCAAGATCCAAGTGGTAAGGTATTAGAAGACAGGTCAACATTCATACTTTCATACCAACTGAACAGATACCACACAAATCACATGATTTTTCATCCTTCTCATATATGCCACATACATGGCTTGTAGAGGAAGGGCATAGACAAATATTTTTAAAAGCATCCTACTTAACAATTCTGAGGCTTATTCCTATCAGATATTAGGTGTAAGCCCTGAAATGATTCTCAATTCAAAACAGTTATCAGACCACGCCTGCCAAGAAAAAGTGTTACTGCAAGTTTTTTGTCTCTAGCAAATGCTTCTACAAATTCAGAATATGGAGAGGCAAAAACTCTTGCATGCAAAGATGAATATGGCACATCACCTTTAAACTATTGCAAACAAAGATTTGTCATCACTTAAAAATTTTGGAGTAGAGATCACATGATACCAATACAAAGTTCAATATATTTTCCATCTCAGTGCAAGACCAAAATTGTGGTACTCACTTAAGGGACTCTATCTTTTTCATTTAGAGACAAGGTATGATCTTTTAAACAAAATATACAGTTTCATTCAAGTTCATCAGCATTTGTGTCAGTTTTATGCAAGGATCCTTTAGTACTCATGGCTTGTAACCAGTCTATCAGATCCCATTCAGATTTAAAATAGGAGAGCTACAATGAATACCTCGCAATGACAATGTGGGCTCTCAGAACTAAACTCCGGCTGGACGTCAGCCCACCATCGGAGGAGCACAACTATGTATGCTCCATCATACACCAACATCAACAGCACCCATTCTAAGACAGTTCTCATCGAATTATGATGATGATGATGATAATAATGAACCTCTCTTGTACACTACAGCATATCACTAATAAGTCCACATGTGTTCTTTGACATCTCTGAAGAATAAATTACAGCATAGAAATGTCGCTATGGCGACTGGTACAATATCGCAACCGTAACGTATTATCTCCCAAAGGGTCTATGTAAAGTGCATCTTGCCTGTGTGAGACAACAGTTTCATGTGATTGGCATAACAATCACTATCTTGTAGTCACACAATGTATGGGCCTACAGTAATTTCTATGACAATACTTTGAGCTTTATTCATGACATGGAAAAATATAAATATTTTAGTATTTTCACGTAACCTTCTTGACTCCATGGATCAAAACTTTTCCTAGAGAATTTCTATCTAGTAATACATGTGCACACGAAAGTTTTATGAAAATACTTTCAGTAATTGCAGAGATATGGGGGAAATTGCTAAATATGTTTTAAAGACCTCATGTTTGTTTGTTTGTTTTTTCTCGTATTGTCAGTCATTTCTGGTTTACAGATCTCACGTGGCATTACATAGACAACACAATTACAAAGCTGCACAGTGCATCTTAAAGTCACAACAAATGACAAAAAAAAAATGCACCCAACAAACAGTGAAATTTGCTCTCCTCCCCCCCCCCCCCCCATACAAACTTACCACAAACAGAAGCAACACTAATCCATAAACCAATGACCAACGGCAACACAACAATATCAACCTTTATCTTTACAACATATTCAATTAACACTTAGCATCATAATTTCAACTTCATTTGCATATTTTTGCAACTAAACGAACACTGCCTTACAACTTCATGTATGTGTCGTATGCTGCGCGCATATATATTAGTAATCTAGAGAAAGAGTTTAATACATTCAGACTATAACAAAATAAATGAATGAACAGATGATATGTTTATATAGAGAGAGGTTTCATAATAATTGGACACAAAACATTGAGGAATTTAACTTCATATGTTTTCAACTAACAGTAATTTATAGCAACCACATATTATAATGCCAATTAGCTGAAGCTGTGTCACCAACGAAAAGCTTTCCCATTGGTTTTATGTATATAAAATCGTGTTTATTCAGCATATAATAGATGAACTACAACTCTTTCCGCCTGAAAGTCAAAAGTGCTAGGACAATGCAACGTAGCAATAACTGAGTGTGAAGTATTTGTTCTTCCTATTGATTTTGTGTATAGGAAAGGGAATTCAGCAAAGATTTGAATGTGTATGCAGGTGAATGGCAGACTTGTGAGGCCTATCTGCATGTCATCCCCACCTTGTGTACTAATTTTCTAAAAACCTCTGAAATTTTGATGTACCATAATTTTCTTACTCTAAGCCCAATACTGAAGAACCTCGACCATTATTTGTTTGTTTTTCCTATAATCTTTCCATCCCAGCCAATTTAAACATGTATAGAATTGCACTTGAAAAAAAAAAAAAGGATTTTTGGCGCTTGGGACAGCTGCATTTTTGCCAAGGTTGTTGAGGTGCATATGTGCTCACTACTCGACAATTTGTGCAGGGAAAGATCTTCCAGTGCTTGCCTACTGCTAGCCAAGTTCACATTTGTAGACAAAAACAAGAAAAAAAAATGACTTTCTGTTTGATTTCATGAGCATAGACTATCATGTCACAGTCAGGTGAGAGGTATGGGGGGGGCTGTCATATCATGGGTGGAAAGGTTTTATGTGCTTACAAAAATGGACAAGGTGTTGATTACATTTTTAAAAGAAAATACTTCAGAAGCATTTGCAAATTGTTCATCCACTTGACGCCCGTCACTTCTTAGCCTTTACCACTGTATCTATTTCATCTCAATTGCTCATCATGTCTGCTTGTTTGTTTGTTGTCATTTTTTTTTTTGTAGGCTTGTTTTGAAGGTGACATCAAATCAGCATCTAGGTCATTTCCTTGAAGTCTTTGGTGCACCATCACAATACATTGGGGAAGGGGAGCACTTAAGGAGTTTGTATGCATTTTTTTAAAAACAAGTTACAAAAGGCCAGAGTAACTAATTGCAACTAATTGCATTGTGGGAATTTCTCAAACAGATTTCCACATGATTACAGTATCCTGATGACAAATGAAAATAAATTTTGTTTACATAAATTTTCTCTCTTTTTTTTAATTCGAGCATTGTGTCTTAACCAATGCTAAACTCAAAACTTGGAATCCATCCTTATACTCCATGCACAAAATTCTTTCAACTAAAGCAGAAATCACACTTGTGGAGAAAAACAAGAGCATTGTTGAGACCATTATTTTCTTTTTCTCACAACCTCACAATGAAAGGATGATTTGCAGAGCAAATTGACATCAAATAATGCCCAAACCAAATCAAGCAGATATTGATTGGATGCGGCCATCATATATTGCTCGTTATTACAATTCCAGCATGATGTGTTGGCGTACCGAGAAAATTCCACTGAGCTGGCTCAGCCCTTAATGCATGAAAGACTGTCAAATCAGCTGTGAGATGGTGGTGGTGATGGGTCGTTTTCCAGGGTATTTTCCCTTCCCTTTTTTCATTCCCCCCAGCAGAAAATTTCTATTGTCAGCTGAAGAGTTGGAATGGTTTGCACTTTGAATAGAGTCACTGCAATATAATATTCTTTGTCCTCCCTGACTGACTGACTGGCTGACTGTCTCTATGCAACATTCTGGTTTTATGTGGACCACTTTCCTTACAACATTACATCGCTTTGAATGGAGAAGGCCTCGCCTACAAAGCTCACCCTCTCTATAAAATACATTCCATTCATGGACTGGTAGTGGGTAACCGTGTGTCAAATTCCAGCTCAAGCTACTTACATATATTCATAGACCAGTGAAAACAACACCAATACGAAATTTGAGGTTAGAAGGATGGTATAGTCTTGGTTGTGGTCTGAATAAAAGGTGGGACCCACCTTTTATTAGGACCACTCTGTTTTAGGATATCTCAGCCATTTCAAAACTGATATTCATCGAACCACTTAGGAAATACGAAAGATCATACAACTCTAAGAGGAATTCAAAGTTTATATGAGAAATTCCATTTTGAAATGGTGGAGATATCCAGACACAAATGGCCCAAATAAAAGGTGGGACCCACTTTTATTTGGACCACAACCAACATTATACCATCTCTTTAAGTTCTGTGAGACTTTTAAAGGGGCTTATGGCATCTTCAGTTGCTATAAGAAAAGCAAAATTTCATGTAAGATGGTGGCAGTGTTCTAGGTTTGCAACTGGCCTACTAAGTTTTACTGTAAAAACAGAAATGTTTGTGCAAACTTGATACTTCATACTGGGCCAATTTAGGTTCATCTCCGCTCATATATATATATATATATATATATATATATATATATATAATACATATATATATATATATATTTTTTTTTTTGCAGCATTTATGCTCATATTTCAACAATCTTAAAATGATATGGTAGTCATACAACAAACTTTCAAAGTAAAACAGAAAATAGTTTTGCAATCTGGTTTCAAGATCTGCCCAGCATTTGTTTTCTCTTTTTTTTTTAATGATATGCATTTGGGGGGGAAAAAAAAAAGGTTGAATTGTTAGTAATTTACACTATAATATTTGAACTACATAGCAAAACTATGACACCAGTTTGACTTAATAGAATTTCTCATACAACTTGATGAAAAATAAGCAAATTCCATTAATAATAATGAAAAAATACATATAACTTTCACTTCCCACCACTTCTGATATGTGTAGTTTGAGCTGAAATTGGACACACACTGATTGAATAACAAATGACATCTTTGACAAAACCTGGAAAGTGTTCTAAAGTTGAATGCAGTCTGCAAGACCATATAATTGTAGCTCCACTGTATTGCAAAAGCCAATATCTGGTTTCATTCATGCAAATCAAGCCTACAGCAATGGCTTGCCTGACATGACACCACTAGGAACATTACTTTATGCCACAACAAAAAATGGGTAACAAGTTGGCACTGAAATATATCAATTCTAATTACATTTGGTATATGAAACATACATGACAGCAAAATCAAGATTAGTTAGAGGGGTTGGTATAATCAGGGGAAAAGAGTATACCTGGAAAAAAATCATTAAATGCTTTGAAAGCACAACTGGTATTAAAGATTTATGTGAATGGGATTTCATCCTATATTTATGCATAATTGTCCACCCTGACAAAATACGAGTATTGACCAATCAATGATATGTGTAGCTGATTTGGATAAAGCACTCTACGCACAAGAGATTGCCGCAAAAAATGAGACTTACGTGACGTTTCCGTATTTGTCAAACAGGGCCTTCAGTTCCGCCGTCTTCATGTCGGGCACCAGGTCTCCCACAAATACATGATGGTGGTCTGTGAGTTGGAAAAAAAAAGATGGACAATGGAGAGAAATCGGTTGCAAAATTGTGACATTCAGTCGCAAGCTGTAGAACTGATATAAACCACATACTACTACTACTATATTACTAAACTACATGACCATACTATTTTGGTGGAGATCGGCTGATCACTGAAATCACTGCGTAAATGTGAGATACCAGCAGAAACAAACCTTGATGACAAATCAGTTTGAAAATCTGGCAATGGTACATCCAATACTGAATCTGGCTGTCTTCAATGGAGCAATGAGGGAAAATAAAATGTTATCAGTTGCATCAATTAAAAAGACCTATTAAATGAGAGATAAACATATACATGTATTATATATTTATACCTAGTGAGTGAAGACCAGTGCTATACTTCACTGGGGTGTTACATTCATGTACCCAACTGATTTTACAGTTCAAATGCATGAAATTCTTGCAAGCAGTAAAACCAAACAAGGAAAAGCAACTTCTTTTTTTTTGCCCTGAGAGCACTGACTTTTAACCCATTGAGGACGGTTTGACTTTGCTACAACACACATTTCCCATAGACGCCGCCCGAGTATACTCGCGACTCATCCTAAAACGGGTTAACGTGGGCTAAAGCCTGCCATCTTACTCGAATTGATAAAATTTGAGTTGTTTTTACTGAAACTGATTGACAAATTGCTTTACACTGACATTTATAAATAAGCACTGCATTGATCAGTGTTCTAGTAGTAGTCATGACAATAAAAAAAAAGAAAAATCATGAGTTTACATACTTGAGCAGGATTCAAACCTACCACCTCCTGATCAGTGGATAAGATGCCTGTCCAGTAATCGGGAGGTCGCAAGTTCGAATCCTGCTCTAGTACGTATGTCCATGAATTTGCGATCATGGAGTATAGCAATGAATGGAAAAAAGTCTGCATGCATGTCGCATCAATGTCAAGACCAGAGTTATTATCAATTATTATTAATCAAATTCAGGAATAGCACCTGAATCATGAAATTCATGAAAATAAAACCCCACAAAATATATGGCATATATAGCACACTCAAAACAAAACAAGGGTAGAAATCACTCAGCAGGGGGGAAAAAAAAGAAAAAGAAGGAAAACTGCCCCAGTAAAAAGTTATAATAAAGAAGTCTTAACAAATATGCTAAGACACACTCATAGACACACACGCACACACACACACACACACACACACACACACACACACACACACACACACACACAAATACACTTGCGAATTCTCACAGTTCTGTGTAGTACACAAAGTGAACAAGATACTGTAGGAAAAAAAGACAGCAAAAGCTTTGTTATCAAGCTATGTAACGTGGCCTCTGTGTTTCAGTAACCTTACAGAAGCCTGACGTTGTCATGGAAACTGCTGAAAGTGATCATGAATAATTCACTATGCTCTGCCATAATATACCTTATGAGTAGAAGTTATTGCCTTCAAAAGATGGGTAAGTCCTCTCTACTAAACAAAGACAAAGACAATTTTCCCCCTTTTTTTCAGACTTCAGTTTTACCTTCCTGTGAGATTAGTACACACAGGTTGTTGCACATATTGTGCACGTAACACTCCTTCTCGTTAGACGTACCTCAGCTTTACCATATTTTCAGCGAGGAAATCCTTCTCTAATTCATTGAGTTTGTGGTACATTATGTTTCATTCTAGGCATAACACACATTCTGCAATGAACATGGGCATGGTTTCTCACAATATGATGATTAACATCACCACTCTGTCCATGTTATTCTTAACTCTCACCTCATAGAAACTAATCGTAGCCCACTGAGGGTGTACATCACATATTTCCGGCATATCCTGTTAATGTGGATAATTCAGCACAAGCAACTTTCCGCACTCGGCCGGGTAAGATGAATTTCGCATGTTTTTTACTTTTTTTTCCATTTTGCGGAATCAAGACATTACTCATTGGAATGTGTGGTAAGCAAAAATATTTGCATGCTTTTTTTGCAATAGTTTTTGGCTGCACGAAATGCGCGAAAATGTCCAGTTTTACAGCATTCTATCTCATGGAACAACTTGTCTTTCAAAGCTCACAATGAAAAACATGTAACACAATGGGCCGAATGCATAAAACAAGCAATTGCTTGTAAGCAATTGCTTCAAGCAAAAGCACAAGCTCGTCTAGCAAAAGGTCTAGCTCAAGCAATTGCTTAAATCCATATGCATAATCTTTTGCTTATGCCAATACCTTTTGCTTGCCCCGCACAAGCAATTGCTTGCGTTTTCAACAAAAGGGATGTCACGCCTGTGCGAACACAAGAACAAAGGCGAGTGTGGCAGCATGTATTTGAAAGGGCATGTGTGTGTGGAAACATTTCCTGACATAGCAGAAGAGCTATGAAATGCACACACAGACACATACACACACATCTATACACACACACGTATTACTGGCTGATTCCCATCACTGCAGCTTACAGCAGCCCGGATCTGTCAGATCGCACGTGGAGAGAGGTCTCCTCGCTCTCCACCGAAGTCAGACATCCTACCTGTTTTTCATCACATTTTGCGTGATAACCACCGGACATTCTCGTTGTTGAAATGAAAAAGTTTCTTACACTACTTATGAGTAATTTCTTGTAGATTTATACCACTCCTTCACAAGTGTGGTCTTTCTTTCATAAATATGAAAATGATACTTAAAAGGGAACGTTCCGGTTAAGCAAAAGCTCATGCTCATTTTACAGAGCTTGGAAAATCGTAAGCAATTGCTAGCAATAACTAGCAAATGGTATGTTTTATGCATACGTTTTTCAGCAAATGCTTGGTCTCTAAGCAATTGCTTGCGGGCAGCAAGCAATAGCTTGTGCTTGCTAGCAAAAGCTTCTGCTTGCAAGCAATTGCTTGTTTTTATGCATATGGATTCGAGTAAAAGGCTAGCACAAGCAATTGCTAGCGTTTATGCATTCGGCCCAGAGACTCCAACCCCAAGCACCTTCTGATCTGGAGATTTTCCCGCCTGAAACCCCTAGCAAACGGGAGACTCCAACTTGATGTGCGCGAAGCGCGAAGTTCCTTGTGGCCGGGGTCCAGCTCTAGGGTTCTAGATGTTATCTCGTGCTATCTAAGGGTGTGTTTATGCTCAATTTACGAAGGCAGAATCAGCGTTTTGAAACACTGATTCAAAACGCTGATTCAAAACGCCGTTCACGGGAGCACTGTCTATGCTCGCTTCTTCGACCTTGGAAAGAGCGTTTGCAATATTACTTCACTGACCTCAGCAGAGGCAGGTCAAATTGGGGCGCTTTTTTTTTTTTGAAGTTCTGGCCTGAGTGTGTATTGCTCATGTTCCATAGCATGTCTAATATAATTTCGATTGCTTTACCAATACACACGAACATGAACTGTAAGCAATGATAGGAAATACAAGTATTTATTTCATCGACAAATTGCTAACAAATCAAAATGTATGATATGTTGTGAGCTCTTCATGCATTATTTAATAATAATGGCTGTCACCATGTACAGTAATGTACCAACAGGGAGCTCGAGGGATCAGCACCTACAAATTGTGTTTCGCAGCACAGTACAACAGTAATCGAAAGGTCGGCTGACCTAGCACGCGAATTTCAAGTGAACCGGAAAGGCAATGGAGGTGACATCATTTAAACGCGTATGTGATGTGAGTTGCGTTTATGCTTCCCCTTCAAACATGATTAGTCAGAAACGCCGATCGTAAACGCACGTTTTTATGCATTTTGAAACGACATTTTGAAACAGCGTTTATATCAAAACGAGCAAGGACGCAACCGCATTTGGAACTAAATGCGTATCAAAACGCTGATTCAGGCCCTAAAAGGGGAAGCACAAACACAGCCTAAGGCTTGTTTTTCAACATACAAAGACACTTAGTAAGAGATCATTTCAAGTGGGAGAAATTAAATCTCAAGCGGGAGAACAGGAGATTTTGCAAAAATGGGTTTTCGGCGGGAGATCTCCCGTCGGAAGTGGGAGAGTTGGAGTCTCTGGTAACATGTGCAAAGTAAACTACTGGAGTATACTGGGGCTGTGCATCATGCGTGACAGAACCCTTCTCCTCTTTCATGTCCGAGCCTTGTTCTACACCTGGCCCAGATGCTGGGGAGGCAGTGGCCGGGCTGAAAACAGATATTGCAACAAAGACGAGTCAATGATATGCCGACGACACGATTTGTTATGGCCAGCCGCGGCCTGCGACGACAACGAGATCGGGGCCTGATTACTCAAATGTAATTTGTAAATTACATCCCATCAAGAGAAGTGCCATTAAGGACAGCATGTGTCTCTGAGTACAGCGAGTGGCATACAACCTTCTGCACACACCGACGGCATATAGAAATATATACATCGATATGATAGCCTTTCTTTCAGACCATGGCTGTAATTCTTTTTCACAGCAAAAAATTAAAAAATCATTCAAAAAGCAATCTGTCGTACAGACCCCAGTCAGATGTGGTAACAATGTTTGTTCGAGAGCAGAGAGACAGAAAGAGAGAGGGAGGACAGAAATAAACATCCTGCGTAACATGGTAGAGGATAACTTTAACAACGAAACTAAAATGCAACCGACCACACAGACCTGAAGAGCCTTGAAAATCCACTGCACCAAAGGGAATTATCCCTAAATGACTCGGTCTAAACTGCACTGACAATGCCCCGTCCTCTCTATTTCACAAAACCACATCATTATCTTTATTTCACACCAGTGTCATTGAAAGGGGGCTACACCCTTTGTGTAGGAGCTTATACGAAAATGGAAGACAAAAATGCCACCATATCTACAGACAAAGCACACATACGAAACAGTCTAGAGCCCCATGATTTCCTGATAAAGACATACAACATTTCAGATTTGGGGGGGTATTTGTCCATTCTGTTCGGCAGTGTGAATGCACTGCCACTAACCTTATGAAGTGTACGCAAAATAATAATTCTTGGCCAAATAATATTCCTGATGATTCCCAAATATCCGCTTCAATGTCTCTGTTGCCTGGGGCATGAGAAATACTAAAACAATAACTACGGCACCCTTCAGGAAAGGGAATAGAAATGTGTAGGACTGTGTACCTAGTAGTTTCAAAGTGACCAGGTCAGCTCACAAACTTACAGAATTTCTTTTCTTCCCTTATAATCATAATATTTTCTCATCTGAAAGGGCCATATAACTTGTGTGGCTTGAAGGTTTTGAACTTGTAGTGTTGATCTGAATTTTGATTAATCTTGGATAAGGAATAAATGCATGAATTGACAATTTTCCCTACAAAAACATTATACTATGATCATTACGTCTCTATACATAGGATTGTTATCCTTTTCTTCACCCCCAGTCACATGGGGGGGGGGGGGGGAGGGGAGGGCCTCACTGGAAAACAAGTGATGCATTTTCATATATGTACATAATTATATTATCTGAACTGCGCATGTCTAAAAAAATGACCTGAGCTGATAGAACCCAAGACACCCTTATCTCAGCCTTCGTGGGCATTTTGTGGTTTACGGCATCACTTTTTTTTTTCTTCAAATATATGCTGTCTATGCACACTACATAAGGCATATTATTGTGAAAGGTTTTAAAAAAAAAATCAAAATCAACCAACTTTTTTTATGGGGACATGGATCACATTAATCAGTGAATTTTGTATCCTCATGCAAATAATGACTGGTTTTTGTGCCAAGTTTTAAGCATCAATTATTTGTCATTTCCAGAGTGTGCATGAATTGGCCAACAAATGGTCACCTTTTCCATTCTGCCGATGCTACAATCATTCTGTATGCTGTAGTCAGTATTGTGTTTATACCAATCACCTATTGAATTTTATGACCATTGGACCATGGTACTACAAACCCACATGCCCAAGGCAACAGAAATCTAGCTATAACAGAAGGGCTAGCAGAATGACTCACATGGCATTTCTCTGTTAGACAGTGCTTGCCCAAAAAGCCATCATTATGGCAACCAGAAAAGTGCTTCCTTTTATTACAATGCCCTTACAGACTCTGGGTCTTATCCTCTCACCATCCTTTACTATGTCCTGCTCTGAGATTTGAATCTGAGCATACCTGTATTGCACTTCTTTGTGGCCCGTGCTTAATGTCATCAGCACAGAAAGAGATAAAAAGCACAGAAAGAGAGAAAAAGCACAAACAGATACAGGTACACACACACATTTGTATACATCACAGATCCAAACTTCCATCCATAGCCAATAGCCCAAATCCTCCTCACATTTAATAGCCCTTTGTGTTTCATACATATCAACTTGATGCTAGAACTAAAACTGAGATTCTATGAAACATTAAAAAACAAAGTGGATAAGAAATGATATCAAACAAAATCATGCACACACTAACTGTATCCCTAATTCATGATTTTCCTGGTGTCCTTCCTGTCCTACAGAAAACAGCTAAGCCAGGCTTTCTGCCCACTAAGCCGCTTTCTCTGGGGATGGTGTCCACATTGGCTTGATAGAAAATTTGCATGCAGCCACAATTGTTTCCTCTAGTTTCTTGTATATTCCCCTTGTCTCTCCCCTTCAATCCCCCCCCCCCCTTCCCACCCACCCTCCCCTTCTCTTTTCCCCTTGCGATCTATGAATAATGCTGGTACAACCCATATCAAAGTTGGCCACATTGAAGGAAATTCAGTATCTTGTTTCGTTCTCTATAAATCTGTGCAGGTATTGATTGCTCTTCAGTCTATAACCACCCATCCCTCCCTCTTCCCCAGCCTACCATCAAAAGTAATGCATGGCAGAGATTGACTGCTGCTTTATGCATTAATTCAAAGGCGACTGGCACCCGACCAAGACATACATGTTGTGCATTTCATTTAAACACGAGCTACATAAAAAATCAATGGCTCAGTGACAGACTAATTAATTCCTAACAAATATTCAAAATGTTCAGACCATTTGAATGTCAAGTAACATGGTAACCCACATGACATCATATCTATGGAACATGATATGAAACTCAGCCGTAAAGGCAGACCTGCCAACTTTCAGTCACATCCAAAATGGGGATGGTCCAGAGAGTAATCACAGAGATGGCCATGTGTTGTACCCATTTCAATTATAGGCATGAGTACTTTGTGAATCAAAGAGGCTTTTTACATTCTCTTGTGGGACTTAACACCACTGCAAGTTTGGTAACATTTTCTCAAAGGCTGCATTTTTTCATCTTTCCCATGTTTGAAACACGTTTCAATACCCATTATCAAAACATGTTTCCAAAGGCATTTCAGATCGCATTTCTCGAGTTGTTGCCATTCATCATTTCTCCTGTGAGTTGAGTGGAACTCCTTGTCACTGCGCAGCTCCACTGCGCTGTTTGATCCAAGGAGCAGAAATTGTGTAGTTTGCACGGGTAGGTCCAAGATATAAACTCGTTTCACAACTTTGCATTTTACATCCCTACAGACATGTGTATCTGGCTAGAACACGTTTGAGATTGCACTTTTTTCGGCATTTCAGAAAGGATTTTTCTGACCCTAAAATGAAAATTTTGCATATATCAACTGCTCAAATCTCCCTGAAAGTTGTTTGGAAACCTTAATTCTAAACCAGAAGTGAGTAAATAAAAGCACCCACTGATTGATCGGGTGATGTGTTTAGATTTATTTCATGTGGCAACTCAGGAATCGGTCAACTGCTCATTCTACCAGTGGACTGATCGTTGTTGAGTCCCGTCCAAGGGACCAGTCAATAAGGATAAGGTACCTAGGCTCGGGGTACAACTGTCGCAGCTTGGGGACTTGAACCAAGAACCTCAAGTTGGGAGTCCATGGTCATTTATCTAAACTGAGACTGCTCAGCTCGATTTTACAAACGTCTGCTGGGGTACTGATTTAAAAACAAAAAAAAAGCAAAAACTAAAAAATGAAAAAAAGTTGTTGTCTTCCTCAGTTAAAATTAGATGAAAACTGCAACACGAGTGACAAAATTGTCACACACTCAAAAGATGATCTCGAGGTGTCTGAACATTCACTGACAAACCTTTCCATTCATTAATTTTCTTTTACACCACTTGAAGAAAATATATGTATCAAAGCAACATCAACAGAATTCATTCAAAACATTAATTTACAAGTGCATTCTAAATTAATCACATCCATATCAAATTTCTTCTACTACCTAGGTTTATGTTTTCATTAAAAAAAAAAAAATCACTTGCTTTCAACTCAACTTCATGATCTCATTTTCATCCCACTTCAAGTCCTTTACATTTCATCATAACATCTGCAAGATCTACATTCTGTGGATCGTCGTAGCTGAAGAAGATGAAAGCGTCTCAGTGGATTCACATGGAAGGCATCCATGCAAAGATTGTATACTTACGTGTTGTGTCTTTCCTTGAGCCTTGTGTCGTAGCCCAGTTTACTTTGATTGGCTGGAAGATGATAGAAAGAAACAGAAAGAGAAATATTGAGAGTCAGCTTCACACAAAACGCAGGGTTCGACCAGGAAAAGGAGTATTCACAAAGGTGTATCCATACTTTACTTCCCCCTGCCCCATAATATGATATGAAAAATTAGATAGCTAGATCCTAAAATCATCAAAAAGCACTCTTGTCAATAAAAAAAAGAGAGAGATTAGTTTCTACACGATGCTTTTCACTGGAAATAAACAAAGAAATTAGCTTGTTCATCTATGTATAATTTATATCTTACAGCACTCCAAATGGTATAAAGAAATATTGTTTAGTGACAGGATTCATGACGAGAAATGAGACTATAACATGTTTTAACAACAATTACGATAATTCTGTGAGGAACACCGCAGGATTAATAGCATTCTTGTCAAAACTGAACTCGGAAGAGTCAGGCTTGGCAAAATACCAACATAAATTAGAGTGCTTGCACAGCAATATGACGCAGAAGAAAAGCGTAATATCAAGAATTAAAGCTGAACGCAGTGAAAGGTACAAACATGTCTGGAAGAATGACAGGAAGAGAGACAGAGACTGAGATAAACAGATCATTTCACATCTACAATCTCTCTACTCTCTTGACTAGACAATAAACTGAACACATGGGGGGGGGGGTGGACATTGGGCTCGATGGGGCCCATTCAGCTGTGGCAAGTGGTCTCATCATCACATAATGAGATGCGCATCTCATTCCACTTGCCTACATCACTTACACTGTACAACAGCTCTATTGTCAAGGATCTCACTTTGCGAATCCTTCATCGCCCCGCAATAGCATGGCACGGATGACACTTACTCATGCATTCACTTGGAAACGCCACACATTCATGACCACAGATTGTATGAAAACACATGCTCACAAAGTCATACTAGACTCCTCCCCATCATCACCAAATTTCCAGACGGCACACTCCCACACACCACGGATACATACAGATACAAAGTTGTATAATTGTATGCTTAAAGGAAACCAAAGCCCAAACATAAATGTGGATTGAGTCAAAAGCAACAATTTAGTATAAAGACATCAGTGAAAGCTTGAGGAAAATCACACAATTGATTCAAAGTTATACATTTTAAAACTTTTGGTGCCATCATCGCTGAATAAGGTGACACTATATGACATCATTTGGGACTACAATACAAAAAAAAAAAATATAAGGAGGAGTTTCACAAAATTTCATTTTCTATGAAAAATACACATTCTGTAGACTCGTCAATGACATGTGTACGTTAAGGGTAATAGCATTTTCTCTGCTTTCTGAAAGAGGTAAGTCAATTGCTCTTTTATCATGCTAGGAAGTGAAATTATTTTGAATTTTCTTTATATTTTGTTAGTATTTTGGTCCAAAATGTTATGAAGTGCAGCAGACTAATTATCCTGCAATGACAGCGCAAGAACTTTACAAATTCCTAACTCTTAAAACGATCGTCTGATTTTCTCAAATTTTCACAGATGAGTTCTACGTTATTGCTAATATTTAGGCTTTGGTTTTGTTTTATACATGTATACATGTACTTCATAACACGTATAATATCTGATATATCGCATATCTGATTTGATTCTGGGACCTACAACTGAACAAGTTTCTTTTACGTAGGATCCATCATATTTCTCATTCTTTTAACAGAGCCCAACACTACTGTAAACAAATCTTTGTATATTGAGACAAACTGTTGTACATTTATTCTAAGTTTCACCTGATTTATGTTTTGTAATTTTGGTAGTATATAATAATATTTTTTCTGTGCCATTTTCATGAGATATGTAAAAATAAATTGAAATTGAAATTGAAATTGAATTGAACTGAATTGAAAATAATGTTTGAATGTGATGTTGCCATGTGGCTGTTCAAGACCACTTTAAAGGGATGGTACACTATCGGTGGAGATGAGAATTGGGCTTTTAACTTTTTGCGAGATACCAAGAAAACACTTATGATATAGTACAGAGCATACCATTTTAAGAGGAATTCAAAGTTTATTTGATGAAAATCGGGTTTGGAATGACTGAAACATCCAAAAACAAAGTAAAACAAAGTGATCGTAATAAAGTGTGGGTCCCACACTTTATTAGAATCACTCTTTTTTGGATATCTCAGCCATTTCGAAACCAATTTTCATCAAATAAATGTTGAATTCCTCATAGAATTACATGTTCTTCCATATTTCATAAGAGGTTTCTCATTATTTCACACAAAAAAAAGGTTAGAAACCTGAAATTAGGTTTAAACTAAAACTGTACGATCCCTTCAACAATTGTAAATTTTATGCATGTCTTCATAATGTATGTTGTTCCTGTCAATCAGACAGGCTGCTAGAGGATTGCCTGACAAAGAAACAACTACTGCATTCAAGCTGGATTCCAATATTTTTGAAAGCACAGTGTATGAACAAATGGGTGGAAAAGTGGTTATTGGGTCATCAGAGGAATTTAAATTCCTGCAACATCATCTTCTATTTATCCATATTTCACTAACCATTCTACATTCATCCTAACTTGGGTCCAGCTATCGGGCTACTTACCTCAGGTTCTCGACAAACTTACTATGCACAGTAAGAAAAAATAAATAAATATGAAAGAAAAGCTCATAATATTTCTGCATCAAGATAAAAACTTTGTGTTCATTAGATATGCTAGAAAAAAACAAACAAAATGAGAAAAATATTTTGCATTTTTTTGGTAAGAAAAAACATACTAGCTGGACCGTAGAACTTCATAAAGTTGACCCCCCCCCCCCCCCCCAATCATCAGGTGGCTTCCATATACCAGGTATATTCATGTATCTATATACACTATAGTGCACTATTTAGAACCTGTTATACAAGGGCTGTCTCTTCCCAAGGTCAAGCCCTAGACACCTTATTTCTGCTCCCCCCCCCCCCCCCCCCCCCATGTGTGCCTAGCATGGCTCCCCATTCAAGACAATCACTGGTGCTTGAACATGAATTAGCACTAGTTGCTTCTTGCACGGCTGGCTGTGTGTGTTGTGCATGTGCTCTTCCCTGGGGTGATTTCACACATGATTCACTTATACAGAGTTAACACAATGCAGTGTAGCCCCCCCCCCCCCCCCCCCCCCCCAACCAAATATGGATGTTTATAGCCATGATTCCATTGCTTATAAAATCACTGCTTAGTCTCTGGTTGTTGGCATGCAACAACTCATCCCATGCAAGTTTAGCTTTGCTTGCAGTTCTTGTTACATTTCCTGATATCAAAATTCTATAAACTGCCAAGGTGATCCTATTTCTTTTTAGTCAACAAGTTATTTGGGAGTAGGGGTGGGGGCAGGAGGGATAAACATTCATGACCACCTTGTAGGACCATGATATTTGTGAATTTATGCTTTTCTGCCCGCTCTCTTTCTGGACCAAGTCCAAACAATGCCCAGGCTGGTAGGCTTGGGTATGGTGGCAGGACTACTACATTTTCTTTTGCAACACATACAATGCGCAAGGTACTACGAGCTGCTATTAAATTCAGTGTCTCTCATTTCCATGTTATGTTATCCAGTAGGACTTCGTGAATACAGGAATGAATGAAATAATGAATTAACGAATGAAAGAGTGACTGAATGCATACTCAAATGAAGAGTGAAATTTGACTTCAATTATCACAGTGAGAGTAGAGAGATGATCACTGCACTGCCCCGCCATGGTTACAACAATACATGCTCACTTGTCCAAGGCCACAAATACTTGCTGTTGGGCAAGTAACATGCAAGTGCAATGTGCAACATGCTAACAAGATGACGACCTTGTTATTTGCCATTTTTCCCCCATTTCCCAGGTCACGATGCACTCTCCTGGAATATATCGAGATCATCCAACCATGAAAGGAAAGGAAAGAACATCCGTTTCATCACCCAAGCACCTTGAACCACAACAATGCACTTGCTAGGCAAAATGAGTAAACCTGTCTTCCCTGATATACATTTTCAATTCCTGTACTTTTATCTTTTTTTTTTAAAGTAGGTTCCATTCCTAGGAGCCTGTTGATGCATGGTTTGCGGAAACATTCTATTTCATCGAAAAAGAAAGAGAAGACTCAAATTCCCATGATAAATCGGAAGGGGGCTAAGCCAACATGCAGCCCTGTGAAATTGAATCGAAATGGCTCTCTGAGATGTCAAATGTCCATTGACCGTAAATTACCCCTGGGACAAAAAATCTCTTCAAAAAATTGAAGAAGACCATACCACAAAGTGAAGAAATTTTAGGCAAAATCGGACAGGCATGAAGTAAAGATGGTCATGGGAGTAAATATGTTTGATTGTATCATCTGATATAGTGTTATTTCATGGACTCTGGTGCAGTTATAAACTGGTATACCTTTTGTAAATAAAGCATATACAAAGCAACCGAAAACCCAGTTTTTTACCTGCATCTCAGTCCTTCAGTGGAAGTTGGTAGGCAATTCCTCTTGCATTTGGTAAAATACCCATGTTAAACAAGAGACCCAGGGGTCTTTCGTTCACCTGAGTCTTGCAAGTTAACCATCCACACTTTTTGCAGACTATCAATACCCAAGAAGAGCATAGCAAACTTGGGAGGATGCTTCAAGGGCCTTCTATCAAAAAGATGCTCATGGCGCTTTTAGGCTACAAGGTTAAGAAAAGGAAGATCTGTCGAGAGCAAGCCAAAAGTACACTCACAAATTATATGTACACTGTGTTTACTCAGAGCATTTTTTTAAAGGACAAGTTCACCTTCATAGACATGTGGGTTGAGTGAATGCAGCAATATTAGTAGAACACATCAGTGAGAGTTTGAACAAAATCGGACAATCCTTTAAAAAGTTATGAATTTTTGAAGTTTCTGCTCAGTCACGGCTGGATGAAAAGACTACTAAAGCTTGTGATGTCACATGAGTACAACAATATAAAGAAAGAATAAAGAAAATTCAACATATTTCCATTTTTCTCGCATAACAAAAGAACACTCGACTTCTCTCTTTCAGAAGGCAGGGGGAATAATATTACCCTTAACATACGTCAGTAGCAAGTCGAAGAAATGTGTACCTTACTCAAAAAGTAAAGTTTTGTGAAATTCTCTTTATATTTTCCGTATATAGTTGTACGCATGTGACATCATATACTGTAGTAGTCTCCTCATCCAGCAGTGACTGCGCAGATACTTAAAATATTCGTAACTTTTGAACGGATTGTCCAATTTTGCTCAAACTTTCACTGATGTGTTCTACCAATATTGCTGCATTCTCTCAATCCTTATGTATATGAAGGTGGACTTGTCCTTTAAGATTCCCTAATTTAGATGTTCTGGGCCTCATCTTGGAGTCCCCAGAGTGGGCATCCTGTCCATTTATATAAATATTTATTTCATCCTTCTAACGACCCTACTTTCCAAGTTTGCTGAAAATCTGGCCATGCATTTTCAAGAAGTTGATAATGTGAAAATTTGGCCCAAACCTGAAAATCCTCCAATCTTCTGCCATTCTTCATGACATGAAAAGGGTCACGTGCTAATACCCACTTCGGTTCATGCAAGGAGGTTACAAGAACGGTTCCTTTGGTTCACATCCTGCACCGACACGTGGAATTGAGGGTTCCACGCACCCTGCCACATGAGCAAGTGGTGGAGAGCATACTCACATTGTACCAGGCAAAAAGAACAAAAAATTGACAGCAAACAAGCCAAAAGGTTTATGTTTTTCTGCCAGTGTAAACTGCAAATCCAAAGATCGACTTGTCATCTTTTTTTTTTTTTTTTTTTTTTTTGGAGGGGGGGATCATATTTTTTGCATATTTTTTTTTTGCCAGTGCAAATGGGCATCCTGTTGCATATTGTAGGAGGTAGGAGATGGGCAATCACACGGATACGTTTTCAACCGCCATGGACAATTCCATTGCAGTAATTCCTTTAATTCATTACGCTCTGAATTATTGATGGGAAAAGAACAATGACGTGACAGCCACTGGAGTCCTATTATCTCCCTCTCCTGGAGAGCACCAACCCCGACAAAGCACGTAATTTATTAAAAATGACTAAGTGCTGATATCCATTATTCCTGCCTCATCGCCGTGCACGGCTTTCTGACTTGACTACCAGCAGTTTGCGCCGCCTCCACCAGCGCCGCCGTTCCTGGCGCACTGGGAATAAACTTGGGTGCGCATTCTCACAAGAAAATGAACCAACAAAAGTGATGAACATATCTAACATCACACACATACCCTTTACACACAAAGAGCCCAGACATTCATATAACATATTTCCTTTTTCTTGTCATGATTTTTTATACAAGACTACCACCATACACTTTACCGAAAAGGGCATTCATTATCAGCTTAGAAACTGCAGGGACACAAGCTGAATCAATAGATTGGTGGTGTACTGATGTCTTTCTAATTCTTGGCTAATGATTCGTCCACATCCCATGCTACTATATATATATCAAGACTGCTCACATTTCTAGCACCATGGTCATAAATTGGTCAACTACTTGAACAATGATACACACTTGCATGTATGTATAAAATGTACACATTCATGCGTGTGTTATCTGTTCTATAAAGCCTAATTGAATGTCCAGAATCTTTATATTCGTAGACTTCTATAAATCTGCAAAGCTAAACAATACATCCTTGTGTGCATGTGTGCATACATGCATGCACCATACATATACAAAAATATAGGTAATGGTATACATGTATGCACTCTCCAGTAGTCTCTGCCTCTGTCATTCAAAAGGATTTGATGGCTTTTTGTTCTTCTCCGTTCCACTGATTGTGCAGATATCAAGATTTTTACAATGACAATTCCTTTTCACGCTTCACTAGACAGATTCTCGCTCAGGCAGCAGGAGAGGCACACAAAAACTTGCATCACTGAAATATTGATCATTCACAGAGTAATGGAGGCAAATAGCCCCAGATGACTGGAATTGCTTGCAAACACAGCTCAAAGCAAAATGATCATCCCGACCCATAAATTCTCCATTGATTTCTTCTCCTTTTTTTTCTGTTCATATCATGGGGAAACCACCATGGAGGGGGCCATCCATCCTACCTCACCTACATTCAAAAACTAAAACCTAAAGACAAAAACAAAAATCAAACAAATGGGTCGGGAGCTGGATGCAACAACCATGACACTTTCATGGTTGCTAGTAAAACGTGACAGCATGATGTGGCAATATAAATTTAATGGCAAATGTGAAGTTCTGTCAAATTTTCCATAAACTTGACGTCAATACAAAGATGCTGGTATGCGGGACTACTATGGATTTCAAACACTTTTTCATAGAAAGCTCAAGGTCAAAAGTGGAAAGCCTAATTGAAACATTTACAGAATGAGGTACAAATGTACAATGATTTACCAGTACTTGTGGTTATTTACGTGTACATCACAGCTATTAATAATACTTCTGTAAAACATATTCTAAACTTTCAGTCAACTTTTCAAAACATATTATATTGTAAAACTGGGCAATCATGTTTGTAAGCAATATCTCCTGTAAAAATGACCTATTTACATATTGACTTTTCCTTTTTGATTTGATAAAAATGATATCTATAGAATATGATTATCATAGACTATAGAATGTAAAGAGCATTATTCAGGAATGTCAGCCACATTAGGTCACAAAAATTTCCAAAAGTTCTTCATCACAATAAATGTATCTTGTTCTTCATTCTCATCACACGATGGTTATATTTGATATGCTCTCCTCTAAGAACAAATGCACTGACTGAGATTGATCTAAGCATAAATCTTAACAAACAAAAGCTCCTTTCTCAGTAAAACTCATCTAATGGAAACTTGAAGTGGAGTCAAGTACATACAGGTACAGTCTGTTTAATTCCATGCAGACTTTATCCATATGGTGACAATGACATACAGACAATTTGTATCATGTGTCTTAAAATGATGAAAAAGTCAGGCCACCGCCATGTTTATACCATGGAAGAATCTATACAGTACTTCAGTTAAGTGATGGTGATGACAAAACTCCCAAAAGCTATCGCCTCATTTCTACCAACACTGCAAGCTCTATTACAATTCGGTTTACATACATTTCAAAAGCAATCAAACAAAGAAATTGCATTCCATTACAACAGCGACTTGCCTTGATTCAATACCTCTTATTTTACTTGGGTTAAAAAAAAACACACAAAAACCATCATGGGATCTCTTTGCTACTCATTGGCGTCTATATGTAGCTAACAAAGGAAGAAAATCTGACAAGATTGTAGGCAAGTAAATACTGTGCCAAAGAGGGGTGGGGGGGGGGGGGAGAGAAAAGTATGGGAGAGTGCTGACAGATACATAATCTACCGCTGTTAACATTGTGCTGGACTTGGTAATTATCATAAGAACAATTGGAGCTGCAAATTGATGAGGATGTCACATGTGGACAAGGACTTTCTCCACTCGATGCAATATGAGGTGATTGTGCCTGCAATGTGATGCCATGACATTACCTTGCAAACAGATATTGATGGGCGTGAAGAGTGATAACGAGAAATTTCCTATCAAGTATTGATGCTTTTATCTGTTTATATATTTGCTTGTTTTGGCAGGCAAAGCTGAACCATGGGTATTTTCACTCCAATCTTAACAAAAGCTTAATGCCAAATTTGAAATCTGGCCTGTGAAATGCAAAGTTTGGGTTTGTGTTTGAACTGAAATAAATGACATAGACAAATGACTGAGTACATAAATATAAACTCATGCATGAAATATAAATAAAGCAGAGAAATAAAGAATATCAATGTCATCATGAAAAAATGCAAGCCTGATTCAGAGAGAAAAAAGAAAATATGATTATTACCTTAAAGGACAAGTTCACCTTCATAAACATAAGGATTGAGAAAATGCAACAATATTAGTAGAACACATCAGTGAAAGTTTGAGGAAAATTGGACAATCGATGCAAAAGTTATGAATTTTTTAAATTTTTGTGTTGGAACCGCTGGATGAGGAGACTACTACAGCTTGTGAGTCATATGCGTACAACAGTATAAAGAAAATATAAAAGAAAATTCAACATATTTTCACTTTTTTCGCATAATAAAAGAGCAATTGACTTTCTAAAGGCAGGGGGAATAATATTACCCATAACATTTATCGGTAACGAGTCAGGGGAATATGTACTTTTTTCAAAAGATGGAATTTTGTGAAATTCTCTTTATATTTTCCTTATATTGTTGTACGCATGTGACATCTAAGTTATTCATACACTGCAGTAGTCTTCTCATCCAGCGGGTACTGCACAAAAACTTCAAAAATTCATAACTTTTGAACGGATTGTCTGATTTTCCTCAAACTTTCAGTGATGTGTTCTACTAATATTGCTACATTCTCTCAATCCTTATGTTTATGAAGGTGAACTTGTCCTTTAATACATAAAGAAATAAGAAATATTAAAAACATAGAGAAATAAGACATATCAAGGCCTGCCACCCAGATAAAATTCCTCATCAATACACTCAATGGTATTAGGAACAGATGACATAGAGAGGAATGTTCACCTCCCATGTGCATTATCTGGATAACTCGCATCCACCAACACTGATAATACTAGTAACACACTGGACTGGACTACAGCTCATCAACCTGTGTATTTACTACAGTGGAAGGCTATACCTTTAAAGGTCCTGTTTACCTTTGGGAGCAGTGATTTTAAAAAATGTTTAAGATATCACATTTGATGCACATGTGTAGGTCTATTGTGTCACAAAACATCCTACCTTATAAAATTTTCACAATAAAGCCTAAAATATAAGGAGATATCAGTATTTTTCTCAATAAACCATGACGGTAGACGGTTTAGCCTGGAAACATTTTTATTATAATCATTGTTCACATTTTGTGCATTCAACAATACTTAACAATAACATCAATAATACGGATTCAAATTTTTACAGTGGTTGTTTCTATCCCTAACTCACATTTTAGAATCATTTTAAAGCACTAATACTGGGTTTTTGTTTCATCTGCAAATGGTAAATTATGCCTTTGACATCTTTGTATGTCTTGTTGTTTTTATGTAGTTGTTGGGTGAATGTTGTTGTTGTATTTTTTTTTTTTTTTTTTTTTGGGGGGGAGCTTTTTTTAAGAGGGAAATCCAGTAAGAATCCATCATACTACGACACAGATTACCCCATTGTCCCTTTCACTCCCATTACCATTTTCTGGCAAAAACTATACAGAAGTATCCATGTCTGATATGGGTGAGAACAGGGCCATGTGTCCACTATTGACTCTGTACGATAAAAACAAATGGCCGACGCAAACAAAGACAGCACACAAGAATGCATATTATGGACCATTGTGTGTTGTGTGTAGACCTGCACATTGTAGCACTTCTCTGTACACTGCACGAAAAGTTCAAATTCTACTAAACAAACATGGGGAAAGCTCCATATCAAGGTTCTATCCTGCAAAATGTGTGTATGGTTAATGGCATTTGATAGGTGTAATGTTGCATGCTGCCAATGTTCATTCATTATACGAGACACTCATACATGTAGTAAAATTACTTTTGAATGTCATCAAGTGTCCGCTTCCTGTGAGGTTGGGCATTTTTTCGCTTCCCCGTTTGGGTACACTGGATGTGAAACCACAAGCTCTTTCATACATTACAACCAACTACTACCCTTCTGCACCGAGATATTGCAGCTCCCTCCCTTCGTAGAGGGAAGTAGTGCTCTAGTCTCATTCTTTAAAGGGAACGCAAACCCAAAGAGCAATGTGGATTGAGTGAAAGCAGCGACATTAGTAGAATATATCAGTGAAAGTTTGAGGAAAATCGGACAATCGATGCAATAGTTAAGGATTTTTTGAAGAAAAATCCACAAAATTCATTTTCATGAAATTAAAAATCTCCACCAACTTGATACTGACATATGTTAGGGTAGCAATTATTCCCCCTGCTTTCTGAAAGCGGCTTAGTCAAGTGCTCTTTCATAATGCTAGAAAAGTGAATTTTTGTTGAATTTTCTTTATATTTTCTTTGTATTCTTGTCCACTCATTTGTCATAAACCTCTAGTAGTCTCCTCATCCAGCGGTTCCAATACCAAAATTTAAAAAATTCATAACTTTTTGCATCGATTGTCTGATTTTCCTCAAACTTTCATTGATGTTTTCTACTAATGTTGCTGCTTTCACTCAATCCACATTGCTCTTTTGGTTTGCTTTCCCTTTAATACTGGGAAATACAATTTGTATCACAACATTAAAATCTGTGATACTGACTGGCCCATTCAGGCTTAAAAAAAAACCAAGTAAACAAGCAAATCTGCCACAGTTATGCACACAAGCAACTTGCTCACCAATCTCCTGCATGCACCTTCAGCTTTCACATTTTGCAAACAAAAACCTGGCAGGCTCACAGCACATATCCTGTGTGGCCTTGGGGAATATTTTAAACATATAATGGAGTGAAATTGCATGACAAAAATCATGATATCTCTACAGTGAGGACCCTCACTGCAAGTCAATATAAAGTGAGCAAACTTTGATCAGATTTAGAAAACTTGCATTCCAGTTTACAAGTTTTCACAGCATTGTCGGTTTTTTTTGTTTTGTTTTGTTTTGTTTTGTTTTTTGTTTTTAAATTGGAGGCTTCTGGCAGAGTCGCCAAGCAACTTTCACCACAATGTCAGGATTTTTCATTGTCTTTATATGAATGGCCACACTGACGCTTTCAGATTTCCAAGTCTGTTTGTCTGTTTGTTTGTTTGTTTGTTTGTTTGTTTGTTTGTTTGTTTGTTTCAATAGGAGAAGGGGACTACCTTGTAAAATATGTTTTGTGCAGAGTATTATATCTCCTGATCTTCCTCAAGGTGCTTTGCTAAAGTTTAGGATCATGGTTCGAAACATCTGATGGCAACATGATGGCCATAACAAGTATTAACCTGAGTATTCAAATGGAATTAATCCTGAACTGCTCCTGAGCTTTTGTCATTGTCAATCTACTGTTAAAAACCCTTTGTGGTTTGAACGTCAACAAGCAGTGCTAATTTGAAGAAGAAGAAAGAAAAAAAAAAAACCTCGGCTTGAATGTTCGATATACCAGCACATGTTGAAAACTCACCTCCAACACCACTCTGAAAGCAATCAAAGCAATTTGCAACACAAAACATCTGTGCAGTTGCAAAAAGGATTTACCAAAAGATTGCAATGCATTATAGGACAAATCTGTATCAGTTAAAACATACAAAAAAAAAATGTACATGTCTAAGATGAACAGGACTCAATAAATTCCTTCCCCATATAATGTAGCAATCATTAAAGGACAAGTTCACCTTCATAGACATGTGGATTAAATGAATGCAACAATATTAATAGAACACATCAGCAAAAGTTTGAGAAAAATCGGACAATCTGTTTAAAAGTTATGAATTTGTAAAGTTTCGGCTCAGTCACTGCTGGATGAAAAGACTACTACAGCGTGTGATGTCACATGTGTACAACGATATAAAGAAAATATAAAGAAAATTCAACATATTTTCATTTTTCTTGCATAACAAAAGAACACTTGACTTCCCTCTTTCAGAAGGCAAGGGGGAATAATATTACCCTTAACATACGTCAGTGTCGAGTCGAGGAAATGTGGACTTTTTTCAAAAAGTAAAATGTTGTGAAATTCTCTTTATATTTTCCTTATATTGTTGTACGCATGTGACATCATACACTGCAGTAGTCTTCTCATCCAGCAGTGACGGTGCAGATACTTTAAAAATTCATAACCTTTGAACGGATTGTCTGATTTCCCCCAAACTTTCACTGACGTGTTCTACTAATATTGCTGCATTCTCTCAATCCACATGTATATGAATGTGAACTTGTCCTTATTGATTATATTGTCATATGGAAAAGAGGCACACTGAAACGACATAACTGGAAATAAAGTCTTTTCACATCACGTTCAGCACAAATACTGACCCATTTACACAAACATAAAACATAACTAATGGGGCTATGCAATGCAGTGTCAGCATGTTCACAGACATTGTCTGTAATGGAATGTACTGTCTCATCAACGGCGACAAATGCTTGTGATGAAGTGATGACCATCAATGTGTCGCTTCTGTCCAATATGGCGGCAAATGAGAGCTCGAACAGCAGCTGTGGTCATGCGACTGTCACATTCAATATAGGACGGTGGTGCTCATACCTCTATAATGGCTTCAGATATAAAGTTTGGGGTACACTGGAACAACACAGCATCACAGACTCTACTTCTTTTGCTTGTTTGTTTTTGTTTTGCTTTTGTTTTGTTTCTCACAACTTACATCAATCAGCACTCAGGAAAGTGACTGCCCAACTTTTCAGGCAAGGGCCCTTCTTTCTATATGATACAATGTACTCTCTCAACAGCAAGCTTTGACTGTTGTGGGCAAAAGAGAACGCACACACTGCTGGGCCTTGTGTGAGCATTTCCATTCTGTTTTGCAGCACGAAAACACCCATTGATAAAAGTCTTTCACACTGGCCTTCCTTCTAAGAGCCTTGGAGTGGACAGTCATATATTCCTAATGGAAACATCTTTGTCAGATAAAGGGTTATAACTCTAATCATAAAATCAGTAAATATGTGCATACATAGATGTATACATTATATATACTCCATATACATGTATCCACAAACATATCCAAAAATTAAAAACTTCAGTTTCATCTGAAGGATTGTTTTTTCGCCCTCTCTAGTTATTATCACATATCTCTTACACATCTACAATTCAGATAGCAGAACATATACCTTTAGACCCTTTACCTTCCATTATCTTTAAAGCGTGAAAGATGCCATGCCTTGAGCATTTCTTAAACGTGAACGTCTCGATTACACTCTCGACGCATCTCGACGAGAGATGGCTACATGATTTGGGAATGCGAAATCTTACGACACTGCTGCCGCTTACCGTCTGTGGCAAGGGGGGCTGAACCATGAGGGGAACAGAGGAGTGGAGGGGGTAAGGCACCATGAAGAGTCCAGCATCCATGTTTCCCGGTGGGATACCAAGCATGCGAGGGACGGAGGATGAAGGGGTCCCCGCTGGCAGGTGGGAGGGGACACCGGTGGTGGTAAGGGGGGAGAGGAGCGCACCGTCCTTTCCCACAGACTGGATGGGGTGGATGGGGATGAGATCTGTGTGGTAGAAGGCAGGGTCTGCAGACTGCCACATGGCCGGGCGACGAGCAGCAAGAAAAGACAGAGAGAGAGCGCAAGCAAGCTACGTGGGGGAGGGGTGTCCAGCACAGGCGGAGTTGTAGGCAGGAGCTGGTTGATGCACCGCTGGCGATGCGACTGCTGCTGGCTGGCGAGTGCTGGGGATCCAACACACGTGTGTACACCGCTTCTGTCGTGTCCAACCCCCCTTGCCTACATATTCATGTGGCTATGCAGATAAACAAGACAGACTCACACACACTCACACACACACACACACACACACACACACATTCATCCACATGGCCAATCAAATCTTCCACGCCTCATTGGTCCTCGCCACTCATCCATCCACATGGCCTTTCTAACACTCATTTGCATATCAGAGCTCATCTGAATACCAATCAAGCACAACCTGTAGCCTGGCTCCACTTCACTGCACACAGCAGCGGGGCATATCCTGTTGTAGAAAACCCTCGTGCGAGGTAAGGGAGGGGCATTAATCATTCATCATGACAAGAGAGAGACATCCTATCTACTACTACTCAACATACTAATATGAGTGAGAGCTTTGAGACAGGCATCTACTGACTACTTTGTGGCTTTTAATATGTTGCAGTAAAACTTTAGTGGGGGGGGGGGACCAAAAAGAACAAATAACCTCTAGCCCCACTGGGGGAGAGTCTGCTAATCCCTGTCTACCATCATCACATGGGGCACAGAGCATCTGTTGCCACTATATGAATATTTGATAACAGAAACTCTATGCCTGCATAAATACCTGAGTGCAGGAACAAAGGACCAAAGTCGGCAAATAACATCCTCTTCAGTTTCACATCCATGCCAATTCTCCACATGGTTCCATCACAAATCTGCTGTGCATACTGGCGTCAAGCTGATAGAAACTCAATGAGTGTGTGTGTGTGTGTGTTAATTGTGTGTGTGGTCAAATAAGGAAAGCTGTACTACACGCTGGTCCATAGTATCACAAAGGTAACCCCAGCTAATGCATGGGAATATACCCATATGGTTCAGGTTTGCTAAGAACAATATGTATCATATTCATGCCATTTTGCTTCTTACACATGACTCAAAATACAGTGAACTTTAAAAACAAAACAAAAAAACACACACAAAAACACTAAAAAAGCAAAAAACAAATGCAAACATTTCCTGAAGCAAATAACATCATGGCATAGTGAATAAAAAGTAAAGAAATTTAAATTAGAAAAAGAATGAGTTCTAGAGATTATGGAGCCAACAGCATACCTTGCTCGAATATACCAAGAAATGTTTATGACAATTTTCCATTGAGGTAACCTTCTTTCAAATAGGAATACCAGTTCCGAGTGTGTAACACAAACTTTCTCCACAACCACATCATCCCTGAGTTGATAAGCCCTCATATCTTACTTGGCATATATGCTGTAAAAGATGCTATTTCCACGAGGGTTGAATTTGTGCAAATTTTGCAAATCTGTGTTGGTAGCAAATTCAACAACACGCTATTAAAATATCAGTACCGAACAGGCATTAGTGCACTTACAATAACCTCGGGGTCAAATCACAAAAACAACATCTCATGAAAATATGTGACCTCCTCATTTGCAAAAATATCTGTACATGAAAATAAAAAGCTTTGAAGTATTCAAAAACCTCCTAACTCAATTTTGAATATCAGAAATACCAATTCAAGTTTTTAAACACTGCAATCATTTGTCATCCAAAACAATGAATCTATGACATCGACACGGACCTTATTTTGTGACAATGCTGCGAAAATGAAAAAGTCTTTTCGCTCTATTAAAAATGAATGATTTTTGAAGTACCAAATCTTTTCAAGCGAAGGACGATTTATCAATATTTTTTAGAGTTCCATTTGGTCATTAGAATAGAGCTTGTACTCAATATCATTGAATTATGCAAGATGACTCTTCAGATGTGGAGATATTGGTGAAAATTACAGATTAATTGCCATATTCATGACCTTCCCAAAACCCAAAGCACCTCTTCTAAATAATGACTTTTGATTGTCACAACAATCTCTTGAGGCTTTGGTTGTCTTGCGCCAATAAGTTTGACCTTAACCACTTGACCTTTGACCACTGCTCTTTAACATGTTATGCTACTTGTTTTTGATACTCCAAACCAAGTTCTGCTCATATACAGTGTTGTGACAGAATTCATGCATGAAGTATAATCATTCACACCACAGATATTTGAATCAATTCTTTTTATTTGTCCTGCTATTTGACCTCTGACATTTAACAATTCACGGCAACAACTATATTGATTTCAAGTCATAATCTCCGCTGGCACTGAGTTTGACTTAGGCCCTACAATATATTCACCCCAATTTCTAATTCGATTGCCTTCTGTGTGAAAATTGAGCTATAATTGCACCACTGAATGAGAAAATCTAACAATCATCAATCAGCTCTGTATGTATTAATAGTGTAAAGCACATATAATACCAAACTTAAGAGGACAAGGCAGCATAAAAGTCTTCACGACACTAGAATGACCTCTGCACTCTTCTTTAAAAGCAGTGATTCTTCTCCAACTGAAGTCACAATTGGCATTTTTGGGGGGTTGTTGGAAGCCAACACTCTGTATACATGTGCTATATAGTGCAGCAGTAGCTCTAAATGGATTACCACCTTCTTGAAGACATCATGTCACCTCTACGTCATATAGACTTCCATGGAGAAAAATTAAACAGATCAGAAAAGGCTTTGCTATAACCTGACATCAAATAGAAAGTTGTGGAATTTTGAAATTTCATCGGCTTTCACAAAGAGTTTACAAAGAGTAAAACTAGCCAAAACCACTAATGAGCCCTTAAAATTGATGTTACTATTTAAAAAAAAAAAAAAAAAAAAAAAAAAAAAAAAAAAATATATATATATATATATATATATATATATATTCATGTAAATTTAAGTCACACATATCAATGAGCAGACAAACTGACATCATAACCTTACTTCCACCTTGGCATTAGAGGTGAAGGTATCTCATTTCTCATTTCGTCCCTCTCTAAAACTGTGCTCTTCATATCAAAAGAAAACCTTATCTTCAAAGGACAAATCTTGAATATAATAATAATAATAATAATAATAATAATAATAATAATAATAATAATAATAATAATAATAATAATAATAATAATAAAAATATGATTTACATTTACAGTTAAGTCTGAAAAGAAAGTGTACAATTTTTATTTCATAAGCAAAATGTTGAAAATGTTGAAAGCTTGACCAAAATCAGATAAAAATCAAGGGAGTTCTACAATAATTTGGAAGTTTCATTAATTTTTGCAGAAAAGTTAACCATTGATCATGATCAAAATACTAACGAAAATCCAATTCTCCTGCTAACAAAAGTGTAACACATAATGTTATTCCTGGCTGAATAACTTTAATATAATGATCTCTCTGATATATTAGGATCTAAGACTAGGGTATAATTTCATCTGAACAAAAACAACAACAAAATAGTAATAATGATAAGATTTTGTGTCCAAACTACATGGCAAGTTGTGAGGCAATGATATCATCAACTCAACTCATTTGCATATTCATATCCTTTGTTCAAGAACTGTATTGTGACAATTAGCAAAATTTTGCAATATCTTAACTTCCCTAATATCCATCCCATCTTGATTACATTTTCATGGTTGTGTTTGTAAAGTTTGCTCTTTCTTTCCAGATGCAAACTTCTAAATGGTCCCGATTTCTAGATTAACATGTACATGTATATAAACACACACAAAAAAAAAAATTAAAGATCTATATGCCTTAAGCTTTTAAACAAAAACAAACAAAATCACATTTGAACACTGCCTTTAAAGTTGAATTAATGAAAATATTATCCTTTCAACAAAGTATTACGGTGAAAGAAGTATGATAAAGAGACAGTAAGGAAGAGAGAGAGACACGGAAGGGAGGGGGGAGAGGAGAGAATCAACTATAGGGCGGGGCAAATGACTTCAGGAGGTATGTGATTGGTTTTTAATGGGTGCTGGCACGTGCATGCATTGCAGAGAAAGAATGGGGTCATGGGCTTGATGCACACATAAGAAGACGTGTGGCAGATGTAACAACTTTTGTCCCCCATACTAGAACAACCTCCTGAGAAATGCACTTGAATTTCCAAAATGAATTCAAATTTACAAGGTTGTGTCCACTCAAAGAGGGCCAGAGACAATAAACCCTGCAGAGTGAGGCAAAAATGGTAAAATCCTCTACACAATAGCACATGAGTAAAATTCCTTGGATCTATCATGACTGCCATAGATAACAGGAAAGATTTATCAATGGACAAAAAGCTCTTCTCCACTATCAGCCAGGTTTTGTCGATTTCATGGCACATGCGGCAGGGTCTGCTACCACGGACTGGGCACCTCTTGTGTGCACAAAATTTAACTGGGACTGCACCATGTGTTTGGATTCACATGCACTCAACAAAGCCATCTGATTAAAATCTGATTACCAATCAAACCTGGATTGTTTGTTTCAATGCCGAAGGCCCAGTTGCCCTCTAGTTTTCGCCCGTCTGCACTGAAATTTGAGAGCTCAAGTACCTCCTTCTGAAAGCTAGGAGTAAAACTAGAGCAACACTTTGCTATTGTTTAACAGGCATTAGAGAGAAGATGATATGTACATGGGGATAATGGAAATGTGCATAATTATCCACACATTACCAAAATGTTGCCAGGTTTTCTGTCTTGGCTGCTAGAAGCATGGTTGTACGTTCTCCCAGAGCACCAGCTAATACTGGTAAAACCATACAGCATGCTGTAAATCGAGGAATGTTCTCGTATATTCTAATTTTGTGAATTTCGCGAGAGCCAAGATTTGCGAAATTAGCATACATGGGGAAGTTCTCATCTACCCTATGTGCATTGAATGCCAGAAGCAATTCGTGAAAATTTCATCCCATGAAAAGGCCCTCAGCTCCAAATTGCGAAAATTTCATGCCGCGAAAATATCTTGTTTTACAGTACATTGTACCTTCTGTGTGCCCAAGGTGTGACCTTTTCTTTCATGCAATAACCCCTCCATATTCAAGTTGACATGGATACATAAATGTTTGTAAAATTACACACACAGAACAGTATAAGTTTAAACCGATATTACATGAAATCCAGCCTTTCATACCTTCAGCAGGTTTTCATGAAACTGTGATCAGTCATATCCACTATATTGAAAATTTCTCATTAACCTGCATACAACAAATTTACAAGACACTTCCATTCTTTTTTCATCTACATTAACAGAAAACTTGCATCCTCCACAATATTCATCACCATCATTATAAAAATTCCAGGCAGTGTTGACCTACAGCTAAAGGGGTGGTAGATGCTTATAATCACCTTGAAGTATGTCCTTCAAAAAAATAATGCAATCTATATGTACATCTGGTTAGGGCCACATCACTATTTTGATGAACATGTAACTTATAAAAGTTGGTTACTTTTAAATGACACTTTTAAAATTCAATTCCTGCTGACCACTGTATACGCCGAATATTTCGCGAGGTTTTTATTTTCGTGAATTTCGCGAGGCAGGAGCTATTGACTCTGATCCCGATGTGAATGTGACGTACACTTGTACACTTCTCCCTTCAGTACAGGACTCCACAATCGCGAAATTGTCGGGAATTCCCGATTCGCAAAAATTTCGACTCACGAAATATATGCCGTATCTATTACAGTATCTATTTCAATAAACAAAGTTGGAATAGTATGGCTTTTCCATATTTCAAAACCAAAAATTTCCATTCGCTCCTCTATTGTCATCTGATAGAGTGTGTGAAATTTACTCATCGGAAATTGAAACACAACAATTGCAACGTCTTCTTGATGGACAAAAACACAGAAAGTGCTTGCTGTTTTAGATTGAGATGCAAATGGCGGTAAGTCCAGGGTGGAGCTGATGATTGTGCCTAGTTGCTTCTTCATTCTGTCCAAACAAATCTTCCTTGTACGGACCAATGTCGAAGTGTGGCCGAGCTTTGCGTAGATAGGAATATTGTTTACGCTTCTGCCACAACAGCTGTTACATGAGAAAAAGCAAGTACTAAGTAATCCTGCTAGTTCTTCTCTAAGAGGAGTCTTTGTTTTCAGAGCAAAATCAACCAGTGGGAAGGAAACAGGTTCTGTATCAAGAGTGCCCCATAAGGTATATTCACATTGGAATCACCGTAGTATTAAAAACCACAGTAATTTGTACGCATTGTTCTAAGTAGCAAAATACTGTTAACAGTACCGCTGTGAAAAGCATTTTGGATCAGCATTTCATCACGCTGATTCTGCCTAAGTGAACCAAGTATTAACGCACCTTTGATATGTTTCAACTATATTCAGTCAGAAAGATCTGCTCAGTGTGGTATTAACTTCTCTTTCAATCATCTCCCACAAGATTACTTTTTCTCAAACCACTTATATAATCTTTTATATGTTTGAAACACGTTTCAATACACCCTATCAAAAGGCGTTTCCAAAGGCCTTTTGGATCGTGTTTCTCCCGCTGTTGCGTTAATCATCTCCATCGGGAGTGGGAGGCCTTGTCATTGCACAGCTCTATTCCGCAGTTTGACCTGAAGAGCAGAGATGTGTAGTTGGCAGTGGTTGCCGTGGGTAGGTCTGAACTATAAATGTGTTTCAAAATGTCTTTGTGCTTATCATCTCCACAGAAATGCGTTGAGACTGGCTCAAACGCATTAGAGATCACACTTTCTTTTTGCATTTCTAACCCCACAACCAAGACAGCTTTGCATTTATCAAGTGCCGAAATCTTCCTGAGGGTTGTTTGGAAATTTTAATTCTACGTCAGAAGTGAGTTGATACACACACCCTCTGTTGCTCGCTCTGCACTCCTTACTCTCGTTCCCTGCTGGTGTTACCCGCAATACTATCTGGGAGTCGTGTCTAACGCACAAAGTTCTGCTCCCAGTAAACCTCGTCACCCACCATCACCAGTGTCTCACGCTCTTAGTCCAGACCCTTGAAACTACCAGCACATTGTGGAGCACCATATGCTTACATTTGCATATCACGTATAAATCTCAGATCAGTCAATTGGAGTACAAACACCAAAGGGTACAGAAGGAAGAGGTAAGGTTACGTTACCTCAACTACACTAGTGTTCTAATCCAGTTTTATTGCAAGCAACATGAATATTAATTTGAGCCAGAAACATTCACCTCACAGTGGACTGAAGGGAAGAAATAATGAGCTTTAAAAAGTCTTTCTTTTAAATATCTATAGCATGGCTATGATTTCTGTAAAACATGGCACAGCATTTATCGAATTCACGGCATCAGGAACTTTTCAAGTGATTATGGCTGCATTTGTCTAACTTGAGAGAGAGAATCACGTTTCAAAATGCGCTTAGAACGGTGGTTGCAAACGTGGTTTGAAACGCGATTCTCAGGGTGCCGCGTTTATCTAACCATCATACAATCACGATTCGAGTGGTGTCACTGCGCAGCTGCTTTGCGCCGTTTGACCTGGGAAATAAAGGTCAACTGCATACCACCAAACATGCCTCATCAGTCACACACAAATAATGGGCAGAGAACACAACCGGAAACAGCTGGGATTTGACCTTGAGATATAAACGCGTTTCAAAAGGGCATTACGTTTATCTGGTACTCACAGAACGGCGATCGTGGTCTCAAACGTGTTTCAAAACGCCCTTTGAAAGGCGTTTCAAAACGGCGTTTCTAAACGCGTTTGAAAACATGCTTGCATTTATCTATCCCCTGAAAATGCTTCAAACACGTTTAGGATTGTGATTCTGCCTCAGAATTTTTTTTAGATAAATGCAGCCTATGTTTATGAGTGATGTATCTGTCATATAGCAAAAACAACATCTTTGCCCAGTGTTACCCTTCAATCTTCTATAACTTGATGCCAATTTCAGGGTCAGGTATAAATCTAACAATTTATACACTTATTAGTGGAAAATTGAGCAAATAAAATGGGATTCCATCGGGATTCCAACCTGAGACCTCCAGATGCTAGCCCAGTGCTCTACCGACTGAGCTATAGAAAGCCCTAGTTCAGTGTTCGTCCCAGAAACCCTACATTCTCAATGCTCGAATGGTCAGAAGCTACAGCAGCGTGTTTGTGTGTGACACACACGTACACACTTGAACCTGGCATAAACCCGAAGGATAATTCAACTTGGGGATAAATGCGAGGGATCACCGAAGTGATGCAGCTTTTTGAGTATGTAACAAATGCAAACAGAAAACTGACCAGAAATGAATATCATTTATTAGTGGAAAATTGAGCAAAGAAAATGGGATTCCATCTTATGACAATCCTGGAACAGAAATGTACAGGTGGTACTAGTATGTGACCAAAATAAGGCTCAAATAATATAAAATTTGTATTGTAATTCTACCAATAGAATGCTAACAATGAAAAGTGAAAAATCATAATGAGAAAACCAGCATCAAACCACAGAAATACATGGCTCACATGACCTTCACAAGTTATGCTGTTATGCCATGTTTGTCAAGTATCATGATTACAGAGGTGCTGGGGTCCATACACGTGGCTTTAAAATGCCAACTTGAACATCATGCGCTACCACTGCCAGTGAACAAGAACATACCATATTGGGCATTTTACATTACACACATGATCAATTATTAAGCATATCAATATAAGTATCCACACATCAGATGGTAATCACAGTGCCATTTCTCCATGTGAACCATACATGTACAGGATCTATCTTCTCCAGTATTCACTACTCCTCCCCCCCCCCCAAAAAAAAAGATAATAATCTCTCAATACTCATACAAAAACTTCACTGCATATAGGGCATGAAGTTAATTATTTCTGGATCATTTCCCTTCATTTGCAGTTATAACAGTACAAAGGCCTAAGCATCATCTGAACATAGTTTGCTTAGTGTTTTCTTTACATGCCTTGGGGCAGCATTAAACTTGGCTTTGTGCTGAAACTGGTGCTTTCATGACTCTACAAAATAATGCCAGCAGGAAGCCATACTGAACAGAATCATGCTAGTGCATTGTGGGATGAAAGTCACTGATGCATATATCCAATTACAAAATCAAATCACAGGTTGATTACAGAATACAGCTCAAGCTTCAGATTAAGAGAACAGTTGCATGAACCATGACAGCATTATGGAAAGTCTATTTGCCCAGTGTACTGCAATACATGGTTCTTCCTATGTTGCTATAATATACTGACCAGCAATTCACCAAAGATGCTATCTATTCGACTGGTAAGTGCTTAAATGGCATGTCATTAGCTTATCCTTGAGTTTTAGTTGCCCGGGGCTAGCAGTATGTTAGTGGGGACAATCTGGCTAACCCACTGAGAACGGACTGATTTTGCTACAACATGCATTTCCCGTAGACACTTGCCCAAGGGTACTTGGGACTTGTCCTCAACGGGTTAACTTTTACTGTGCTTCATTTGCCAATTGGTACACAAGCTGGAGTGCTTTCTTCATTGATTGGCTCAGATGTCTGGAAACCAGCTGTCAATGAATAGAGATTACCTAATCCCCCCTAATCCCTCATGTGTCTTCATGGTCTTCCTGTTGGACTGAGGCACATTGTTTCACCAGAGTGGGTCTGCTGAACTTAACAACAATGTCAAGTTTGGGTGAATTACCACTGAATGCAGATGGCCTTTTTTACGATCAGTGGTGTAACTTTTGTACTCGGAGGGTCAAAATTTCAAACAAAATATTTTTTCATTATTCTGTTTGATTCCTGTTTGAAAATATTCAAATTTTTGAAAAAATAACATTTCAGACCTTAAAGCTGAAGGGTTATTGGTGTAATTTAAGGAAAACCATGGCACCTGAAGTAAATTTAAGCAAAATTTTGCTTTCATGAATTCCACCATATTGACAAAACTCTGTAGTCAAACTTCACCATGCAAAGTTTATATGGTTAACAACAATATATAGTTTGTGAATCAAAACTATTTTGGGGTTGAATATAAAGTGTATTTGAAAAAAAAATACATGAGATCTATAAATTTTTGCTAAAAATACCAATTGACATGTAATTTTTAAGATTTTAACTATTTATTGGAGGGCAGGCCAGGTCAAACTCTTACTATAAGAAGTCTTTAAGAAGGGCTACCTTCCTATGTAGGTTAAATGAAATTCCAATCATTTCTTTAAAACTTGGATTTTTCACACATGGATGTTTCGGAGGTGACAGTTAACATATTAGAATGTTTCGGAGGTGACATTAACATTAACACTCACCTTTTTTTAGAATAAGTGACAATAATACAAAAACTTCTTCTTTTTATCAATGTTTATAATAATTATAACTCAAGAACAAGAAATTAACTCCTGTTTCAAGCAGATAAACCACACAGAACAAGTGTTTTTTTACACTTCATTAATTAGCATGGGTACCGGTAGTTTGCCTTCCATTTGGACGAAGGATGTAAGCTAAATATTGTAATCTGAAGAAACATGGCATTCCATTTTCTACCTTAACTTGAGATGAGGGTGTGAGATCATTTTAGTAATGTTTCTTTACTCTCAGAACATTTTATTCCACAACACCAGGGAAGAATCACTTCGTTTCGGAGGTGACATTCAATGTTAACATTGTGTTAAAATATTAATTTACAGTAAGAATATGACGGAAATAAACTAGATATAGTAAACTTAAGAAACATGGCATTCCATTTTCTACCTTAAATTAAAATGAGGGTGTAAGATCATCTTAGTAATGTTTCTTTGCTCTCAGAACATTTCATTCCACAACACCAGGGAAGAATAACTTTGTTTCGGAGGTGACATTCAATGTTAACATTGTGTTCAAGTATTCATATAGTATGTCCCCCCAAAAAAATTTACAATTAGACTTTTGCATTGATAGCACCCAATATGATTAAATCAGCTAAATTCTACTTTGGGGTCTTAAATTATAACATCTTAGCTCTATTTTGCAGAAAGCCCCAGTCCATTTGGTTAAGTGATCTCAAAGAAATGTGGATTGTTATAAAGGATGTCAGGAGTCTGATTCTTCCAAGTTCAGCACTTGGATGCTCTTGGAACTGCATATTGATGTGTAAACACATGCAGAACTTGGAGGGAAGGGATTCCTCACATGCTGTACAAAAATCCTCAATTCTCTTTGACCTCTGAAGCAAATTGAATGGGGTTTTCTGTAAGGTGTGGGAAATGAGTTATACACCTAGTTTCAATCCCTCAAATTGTATTTTAGATTGATTCACTATCTTTAAAGTTATCGTTGCGGAGGGTACCACTGTAATTTTTTGGCGGGGACATACATTTTGTACGGCCGGGATGAATACCAAAAGTAAAAATTCTTATTTGACTAGTGTACGTTTTTGTTTGCACATAGTTTTATAAATGGATTAATTCAAGGATGTTCATGAATTCTTCATCATCCTTGATAGCCACCATACAAATGTTATAATACTGGTGAAAGGTGTTTGGTTCATCTGGGATAAATTTTCTATACACAAGATTCATTTAAACTGCTGACATTACTAAAATATATTTTATGCATCGTTCTGAATTGATTGAAAATTACCTGCAAATCATGCATATTTAACAGTCACTTTTGAGAGTAAAAAGTGTAAGATAAGAAAAACCATTTTATTGTTTTTGAGGTGACAAAACACAGAGACAACCCAACTTCTCAGGTGTTAACTATTTAGTGAACATTCATGTCTTTCCTCAGGCTTTAATTTTCAAATATAGGAAAGCTCTTTCTTTCAGTTCTTACTTGTTATTTTGTTTGGGTATTCTCTTTCATGATAATGGATACCAGCTCATATTTTGTTTGTGATTGTTATTCATACTAATCTTTAACAGGTTTTTACAGTTGGGTTAAGAGAACAGTTTGTGTTTCCCAGCTGAAGAGAGCAGCATAATGCTTTTCTGTGAACTTGAGGGGAAAATTTGTTTTTGTTCAGTAATTTTCCCCATCAACTTCACAGAAGGTCCCGGACACAAACTGGTCTCAAATAAACCTATAAGGGACCGAAACTGGAAAAGGACAATTTCACCTCAATAGACATGAGGGTTGAGTAAATACAGCAATATTAGTAAAACTAGAAATGTCGCTATGGCGACTGGTATGCCTCCGCCATAATGCATGATTCTCCTAATAGGTCTATAGTACATGTGGACAATGTGTGATTACATTTTCACAAAATTGGCAAAATATTAAAATGACATGTTTGTCACAAATGTATTGAATGTTTACCTTCCTTGACCTATGTTTAATTGGATGAATAGGAGAGCATGTATTTGGGGATTTAAGAACTTTAACTTGACTTTGACCATTTCATAAGTTTATGCACTGAGTAATTTTCAAGGTATGGAGAAAAAGCGCAATTTCTGTATTGAACAGTAAATTGTTATCATTTTCATCTGGCCTTTGATTCATAAGAGAAGCACTGTCAGGCAGAACATACATAAATTCAGCATGTACTAAGTTTCAAGATAACTTGAGCCACTTCCGAGATATGGAGAAAAAAGTAAGTTCAGCACTTTCACTTGATCTTTGACCTTTTGACCTTTGACCTTCTTGGCAAAAAAAAAAAAATCCCAGAGAATCTCTATTGGGTTAGACATGATACATCAAGTTTAAAAAAATATATCCTGCTGGCATTGCATAAATATAAGGAAAATAGTAAGATTTTGAAGTATTGCCCTTGACCTTTGACCCCATGAACCCTAAGTTCCCTAGATAACCACTGCCAGTCAGTAGATGCATATACACTATGTTCCATGAATATACCTTGAACAATTTCCAAGATACAGAGAAAAAAGTGAAATTTTAACATTTTACTTGACCTTTTGACCCCTGACCTTTTGACCTCCTGACCCCAAACTTTCACCAGAGAATCTTAATTGGGTAGTACATGTATACACTAAGTTTCAAGAAAATATCTTCAGGCATTGCATAGATATGGGGGAAATAGTAAAATTTTAAGCATTTGACCTTGACCTTTTGACCTTTGACCTTGAGCATGTGCACCCAAAAGTTGATAGGCACAACTTCACCCCCTAATACACATACATGCCAAGTTTCATTAGGATACCTCATAAGGTTTTGGTAGTTACCCTGTCCACAAAATTCATTACGGACGGACGGAAGGACGGACGGACGGACGGACGGACGGACGGAAGGACGGACGGACGGACGGACAACCCGAAAACATAATGCCTCCGGCACCACTTCGTGGCGGAGGCATAAAAAAAAAAATCAGTTAGAGTTTGAGGAAAGTAAGGCAATCCGTTCCAGAGTTATGGATATTTTAAGTTTCTGCTCAGTCAATGCTGAATGAGAGGACTTCTATAGCTTGTGATGTCACATGTGTACAAGGATATAGAGAAAGTATCAAGAAAATTCAACATACTGTATTTTCACTTTTCTTACATTCTACTTCTAACAAAAGAACACATGACTTCTCTCTTTTGGAAGGCAGGGTGAATAATGTTACCCTAAAATACATCAGTAGCAAGTTGAAGAAATGTGCACTTTTTTCAAAAAGTAAAGTTTTGTGAAATTCATTTATATTTTCCTTATATCGTTGTATGCATGTGACATCATACACTGTCGTAGTCGTCTCATCCAGCAGTGATTGCGCAGATATAAAACCCATAACTTTTGAATGGATGGTCCAATTTCCCCCAAACTTTCAATGATGTGTTCTACTAATGTTGTTGCATTCACTCAATCCCTGTATATTCAAGTGGACTTATCCTTTTAAGAAGCCATTTTCTTTTCCTTGAAATTCCAGTACTTAAAGCCAAATTCTAAGATAAAACATAATAACAAAACAAGGTAAACACCTACTCAAAATTATACTGAAGTAGAACTACAAATCTTGTTTTTTGATCTTTCCCTTTCCAGTCCTGGGGACTTGTTCCTCTGTTCACTTTAGTTGTCACATAACTTCAATAATCTTAAAAAATACAATGTCATAAACAGGTGGTTCATTTTGGAAAATGTAATAATTATTGTCATATTAAAAAAAAATCACATAATTTTGTTTATGATTACCACATTGTACATGGAAAAACAACAACTAAGAATTCAAGAACAAGTTGTGCACCAGCTGTAGGCATGTGGCCTTTTTGTGGAGTTTGACTATTTGATGATTTTTTTTTTTTTTTGCATTTTTTTTTTTTTAAGATTGTGGACTAGGGCATGCATGAACTGCCACATGTATTACATTGTACTTTGGTATCAAGGGAATTCTGGTGAGCTATGTATACAAAAGTCACTTCTGTTGTGGTGATTTTGTAGATCTGTATTAGAAAATGTTAATAGATAGTGAAAAGGAACTGAAGTCTTGCCTTTCACTATCACATAGCAATATGGTGTTAACAAACAATGTCACCTCCGAAACACAAGAAAAAGCAACCTACATGGAAAGCTGTGATTAGTAAATCTTCACAACTAAATTGCTTGTTGGAAATCAAGCTTCTAAGATGAAAGCATCTATATGTTTACTTAACTAAAGCAGGAGAATTGATCTTGATTACAATATTGTATATACAACAGATGGGTGTATTTTGTGCATTCTCATTGTTAAAAAAAGTGAAAAAATGTAAATTTGCCCTAAAATGTACAGTCTAGTAATAAAAAAAAAGAGTGAGAGTGTGGTAGTTGATTTCTCCACTTTGAGACTTATGTTACTAAAATAAATTAAACCATTGATGTACATGATATGGTTTCTCTTCAACAGAAATGAACAAAAAATCTTGTTAACAGTGTTTTGTCACCTCCGAAACAGTAATTTTTAGTTTTTATTGGATCTTTTATTAATCTCTAGAGAATTCTCACTTTCTGTTGCCATATTACTATTGTCATCCAAAAGAGATTCCTGTCCATTGGACAGAATCAAACAAAATTGCTTTGTCTTCGAGAAATTATCAAATATAGTATGCTTGTTGTTTCGGAGGTGACAATTGTTTCGGAGGTGACAAGTGTTAACGGAAAATTGTAAATTGCTCCGAAATGAAAACAACAGGCTATATTTCTACTACTTTCCTTCAGAGTTAATGTGAGGGGATATGTTACATTTTTGCAAATGTAATGTATAACTGATGTCAAGAGTAAAAAAATCAAATACATAAATCTGTTGTCTCGGAGGTGACAGAAATGTTAACGGAAAAGTTACATAAATTTATAAACGCTCACCAAAAAATGATAAGTTATTCGAATTAAATAATCTTTGGATCAAAGTTAAGTCAGGTTGATTACTATTCTGTTTTGATGGAAATTAGCAAAGTTGAATTTTATAATTGTGAACAAGAGCTAACTCAAAAGAGGGGTTAATTGTTAACGGAAAATGTCACCTCCGAAACACAAAGTTTGGACGATTTCAGTATTTAAAGAAGACAAAGCAGAACCTGGTAAACATAATAGTTCTTAATGTTGGATACCTGTCTATCACAACAGCAACAAAAATAATGAAAAGGAATAAACAATTTAATATGCTAGCTCTGACAAAAATACTATGTCAGAGTGAGTACACCAAAAGTGTTGGATTTCAAGCATGTAAGTGCCTGCCACATCTGAAAGAAAAAGAGAGGAAAGTTCATTAAGGTACCCAAGGTAGACACTGTGGGTGGTAAGTTTATGAGAAAAAATAATGCATATCTGTCAGTGTATAAGAAAGTTATACACCAATTAGTGCCAACACTGTGTTTTACACCACTGATTGTAAAAATGGCCAGATGTAAAAAGCTTTAGGTGGCAAGTTAAGCCTCGGCACTCAAAGGGTATGGTAGCCCAACCTACAGCAACATACACACACGGCACGGAGCTTCGGTCCCACTTGCCCATTTGCCTAGCCCAACCCAGGGCAATATACGCTCACTGCTAGACTAGTAAAATGGATGTGCCCTTGCCCACTATTACGAGCATGAGACCCTCGTCCAAATGACAGCTGGGGCAAAGTGGATATTATCTCGTGAAATGCCCTGCACAGTGTAGTTTCACCATATCTTTGCACCATATTTTTTCCATATATTTCCTATGTCTGAGCAAATAGCCTACGTGTCAGCTAAGAACATCAGAAGTATGTTTGCGATTACTGTTCTGTCACACTACGTTTACTTATGCAATGCACTTGACTTTGCCAATTTGGCAATCTTCATTTTCAAATAATGCAATCTCCAGCCTAAACTGAGATCATACCTAGTAATACCAAACAGTTGTCAAAATACCTATGCTTGCTCATGGTAGTAGGACTGCAACTGAGTACTGTTTGTGTATGTGTGTGAGTGTTTTGCAGGTCATTTTGTTGGTTATCTTCAAAAACTACTAAAATAGAATAAAAACATATCAGAGAGCAATCATTAGGCAATGCACACCCTGAAAGGTTAAGAGTGAACTCTTCATGTTGGCCTCCTCTCAAAACGCAGGCTTCCAGATTAACATTTACACATATGTCTCCAAAAGCAAACACCATCTCACAGAGTTTCAGTACACAAGCCAGCCAGCATACCAGCTATGTACACGTGTCCTTACTGACATCCAGGCTAATGGCAAATTGTTTCTGCAGGGGGGTCAAAGTTTCTGCTACACCATCATGACAATAGATGGCGCTATTCACATCTACCTTCTTTTCAACATAAGAGTGCTGGTGACTGCCAACACAGACATACAGTATATTTCAGGAAACTGCACTTGCCTGGTAAATCATAAATCACATTCATAATAAAGTCCTAAAGACTGTCCAAAAGATAAACTCCCATCAATATATTGGCAAAGTGGAATATCAATGGGAAATCTACTCCAAACCTCAATATTGTAAAACTGGCAAAGTACTAATTTATGATGAATAAAGGTACCTGTTAATAACATGGTAACAGGGAAAACATGATACAGAAGCACATAGACCAGTAATGTGGAGTCTATTCCTTCTCACCAATTCTCGTTTTAAAAATAGTCCTGATTTTAAAACAGTACTTCATATGTCGTCGGATCACTATCATAAGCAGAGTCAAATGGTCATAGCACCCAAGTCTTTGATATTTGATGTTACTGCATGTATGCCATTGAAAAAGAAAAAAAATGCAGTGTTAGCTTTTCGAAGGAAGCAAATCACCGATATACAGTTGATATTGACTAAGATAGCCATCTTTAGACTATCTGGGCCCTGTTTTATGAAGAGTTAAAATTGATTATATACAGTTGAACCTCTCTTATCCGGCCTCCCTTTATCCGGATCTCTCTATTATACGGACGCATTCTCGCCGTGATTTTTTTTTTTTTAATTTTTATAATTACGGGAGGAAAGGGGGATTCCCAACTCCTTGAGAACTCCTACACAAACGCACATGAATCACATATTACTTCCAACATGATTAACATACATTACATCAAATTTCCTTCCAAATTGCTTACCTTCAGACATTTTAACATCCCCAAACATCCCCAAATCATCGCAAGAACATGGACAGATTATGCGCTTGAGTCCTCTCACATGTAACAATGAAAAGGTTGCAGTATACACATTACTACATGTGGTACTACAATGGGCTACATCAGTACATGTGTATGTATATATGCACATATATAAAGCATTGAGTCTCCCGTATCCGGCCAAATCCCTTATCCGGATGAGCCCCGGTCCCGACTTGTCCGGATACGAGAGGTTCAACTGTAAGTCTATGGCAGCCTGTGTGATGAGGAAATTTAACATCGATTTTATCTCTTGATAAAACGGGACCCAGAACTATGTGTAACCATATATTTTCTCATCTAGGGGGTGAGTTTTTAAGAACCTTCTGATAAGCGATCAATATTCCTCTACAAACATGCATGCACCATGCATACATATAATTCACAGGAGTAATATGATCTCTGCATGAGTATGCAACAATTACAACCATGCTCTTTCACTTTTGAATATATATGTATTGACATTTTGTTCCGATAATAGTTAATGAAGCAGTATTTGCTCACCTGCTGAATGCTACTTGAGTTGCACTGCCCACACCTTCCTCAACACATACCGCATTTCTTTCTAGCTGCCATGCCAGGTTAGGCGCCAGCAATGGATGGGGCAGACAGGGTAACTACTGTCATGATTGTGTCCAATGTGATCATGGTCTGTCTCTCCATAATTTGAAAACCAAGCCAGCGAGTAAGAATGAAGCATTTGGTATTACTTGGGACACTCCTAATTTGTTCCAAAACTGCTGCAACGAAACATGTCAAATGAATCACTCATAATCACTATACAGTACTGGACACGATTTTCACAATCATCTGCCTTCACCGAGAACATTCAAAAACTCACACTTGCTGCACATAATAGTTGAAAGCAAGGATTCTTCCTCATTATTCTTATCCATCTGTATCATTACAGGATGTTAACAAGCATACATGATTGATACTGCTTGATGTCTAGTACATAATTTCTATTCAGTCATCCTGGGGGAAAACCCTACAATGGTTAGATGCAATTTATTGGTTTTCAAGCAGGCATGCAAAATTATCTACTTCACTTGGGTTTCACCCCACTCTATTATGTCAAGAGGGACCTTTCTGTACACAATGTGTTTTTTGTATGCAAAGAACAAACAGGCATTGTATACTTATGCACACAGTATTTATACAGGTTATGCAACATACTGATTTCTCTGCAAAATACCAAGGTGTACCAGTAACTGTAGTAGTAGTAGTAGTAGTAGTAGTAGTAGTAGTAGCAGTAGTACAGTAGTAGCAGTAGTTGGTAAAAATTGAATTTTAAAAGCTTATATGATGATAATTATCAGATCAAGGATGACAAATAGATAAATGTGACTTTGTAAGTTTTTATGAACTCGTGAGCAACTATGAGCATACACAATGTAACATTATACTCGCAAGGTACGCCTTTGAATGTTTGAGAAGGCAAAATACCCCCCCCCCCCTCCGTTTGAATACCTGTTCATGTTTGAGTAGGTGACCTACAATGTGCACATCATCTACATGAACCCTGATATAGATATAATATAAATAAATGTGCAGTATAGTGCCACAAAGAGACAGTGAAGTCATATGCATGAGATTGCACTTCTACAAATCCTCAGAAGCTTGAATCAGTCTGAAATATGACATTCTTATGTACATGTACAAAAATTTACAAACGTTTCTGTAAAGAAATAAAATGGTAAAAAATCTCACTCTGCCATAAAATATTGATAGTTTGCACTCATACCATATTATCAAGCAAATATTATACATTAGGCTTTGTGCATCGCGAGTTTTATGCAGCTCAATGTAATTAAAGGTATAATCATTAACTTTGTACTTCTCCATCCTCCCCCCCCCCCCCCCACCCAATCATGTAGGGGAAAAAAATAGGTGATTTTGTTGATACTGAGCTACGAAAACCCACTGTGAATACATTATCATGATCACTCTGGCATGGTTCACAGCTAGTCAAGGTCAAAACCAGCGCAGCAAATCCTGCTGATCATCTGCCATTTCTCTCTGCATGAAAGAAAGTAAGGACAAAATACAGTGGGTCCTCGCCGTACAACGACAGATCCGGAGAGACAAAAAATTTCCTGCTATCCAACCAAGCGGGGATTTGTTTGGGGGAATTTGTTTTTTTGTGGGACAGAGCCATGCACATACTCTAACAGACAAAATCCAGTATTTTTGTTAAACGCAACCCACTTCTGTGTGAACAGGTACGTGACCAACTGACAATGTACTGAATTGGCCTGTTACCATGACTTCACATGTATAATTGCAGTCCATTTTCCATTTATGATGCCCTTTTAGAGTACCGCTTGCAATAAAAATACATAATGCGCTGAGGAGGGCTTCCTTTAGATCTAAACCAATACCCTGTCCTACAAGTTAAAATGTGTACTCAAAGTAACTTTATACCAGTAACCATTGTTCCTGTTTGCCTAGAAGAGCAACAATTACCATTCCTTCTCAATACCCATATTATTGGTTACCCAGTTTATTCTACAATGTCACACTTGTTTTATGTTCCTCCAAGAAAAACAGTTTGACTGCAGTGCTGACTAAGGCTACCCTGGAGTTAAAAAAAGTTCTTGAACACATTAATAACAAACAAAAACAAAACAAAACATGCAGACGCACGAAATCAAAAGATGTTTGCTGCTCTATGTAAGCACGTAAACTAGGAACTAGGAACTATGTAAGCACGAAATCAAAAGATGTTTGCTGCTCTATGTTAGCATGTAAATTGAAAAGCTTGTACGGTGTCTGGCCCATCCAGCTAAAATTCTGGACCTGGGCCAGATGGGCATGTTCTTGGTATGCAGAATTGGCAGTCCTCTTTGTGTTGCAGTCTGCCATTTCCCCATTGGAGCTCTTCGGCCCCAGAGAGAGACAAGACATTTTCCGACATCGGGCCCCAGGCCCACCCAAGTCTTTGCTGGACACAACAAGGGACAGATGATATGGAATCGAGAGGCAAAGGAGAGGTCGAGCCATCTTGACTGTAGGCAGTTTCACCACGCCTACCGACTGACATATCAACTACATAGATCTGCAAAAATCTCAATTAATAACATCCTGTGAAGTTTGCACCACAGATGTCTGGAGATCTTCGGCTGGGATTTCACCCTCAAATTACTGAGGGTCTGGCTGTGGTTTGTGGAGAATCACTTATTCTACAATGCCCAGAATCATACGATATGGCTATGCGTGTTCAAGGCATGCATGTTTTTTTGGTAATGTTCATTTGTTTGAGGACCTCACAAAGCATACTAGTGATAATTAATACTGAACATGCCACAAACTAGAAATCTGGGTTCTCTACACTCAGTCAACATAAAAATCACGCCTGCATATTTGTGGTTGCTCAACACTGATATTTGTTGTTTTTTGAGCCCTGCAACAGAACCAGCAATATGCGGGTATCATAAATCGAGACTATCATAGAAGTGTGATGACTCTATCTCCTGCCGATGTGGCAGCCTTCATAATCCTACAGAGATGTGTCACACAGCTGGCACGCTGACCTGCGCACGACCTCCACGGCTTTGGGTCAGTGTATGCCTAGGTATTCATCGGGATCCCTGACTTCATTTACGCCCAAGCTTTACACTGCTGTGACGCCATTTAAGTCGGATTAATACTGTTGTACCATACAATGTGCTGTTACAGTCACCAGCTCTGATACAATCAAACTCAAAAATGCCGAAGGATAGAATGTCATATTTTGAAACCTAGTAGCACAAGGCTCTCTGTAGTACAGTGAACTTGGCGTCACCTGTTTCCAAAGATATTTCTTGCTCAGACTGTGCATAGTTTACTAGTAAATACATGTACGCAGGTTTCGACCTCAAGTTCAAAGAGAGTGGTTTGCATCCCACAACAGGCTTTAAAAAACCTGTTTACCTTGTTACTGTTAGTGACGACCTGGCCCCTGTTGCATAAAACTATGGTAACTCTATAATTACTGGTAACTTTGCAATCAATGGTAGCCATCAGTGATTTGGTTTTGAACTGGCTACGGAATTAGTGTTGCTATGGAAGTTACCATGCAGACCATTGACTGCAGAGTAAGAGTACCATTAATAATTTGTAAAGTTACCATAATCTTAATATTCTTAATGCAATGGGGCCCTGCACACAATGCAAATGAACATTAAACAATTTCATACCACACTCAAATAGGCGAGTGCCTACATACACATATGTACACAAACACAAGTAGACACAGGTTGTAAACAGCTAAAAAATATTTTTGGCTAAATCCCCCACAGTTGGGAAAAAGCATCTGATGGCCTGATAGAGCCAGCTGCTCGATTGTATTACTCATATGAGCCTGGTCCTTTGTATTATTCGCACAGCAGTAGGTCTGCCAAGTATGGTACAGTACTAATACCATCCACCACTCAGTACACAACTGAACACATGGGTGCCACTTCACTTGTCACACATGCCAACACGTCCACTCTTTTTGTGTGCTCAAATGCACAGAAGGGGAAAAACCATGGTAAACATATCCCTGCCTTTTTCTGGCATTGCTGCACTCAATCCATATGGGAACCCAAGCCAACAAAACAGAAAAAGGAAAATTATCTAAGAGCAAAGGAAGAACCCGATCTGGGCCTTAAAAAAAACATGCAAGTCTATTTGGTGATTGGTACAATAACTAATATAAATGTTCTATAGCATTTCCTATGGGCAAGTTACTTTGGCAGTACCAGTTGTGTGCCTGCATGTCACTTGTGAAATAAACATTGTACTTGTTCTCTACATATTGAAAAAGAAAACATCTTCTTTTTTTAACTTATTTGCAGGAACAAGTCTTACTCCGTCTTAGTGGATTTAAAGAGAGCAAGTATCTTTGACTTGAGCAGTCATAAAGGGAATTTTTTCCCTCATCATATAATGATGTGATTTTACATACCTCCCACACGAAATGGTGAAAAAAAAGAGAATCTACAAGTCTGAAAATATTTTTCTTCCATTAGTTGTTAACTACTGTCAGTAATTTAAAGGTACTATCTACCATTGGGAGCAGTGATTTAAAATGTTTGAGGTATCACATTTGATGCATGTGTAGGTCAGTTGTATCACAAAACATCCTACCATATAAAAATTTTGCAATAAAGCCTAAAATATAAGGGGATATCACTATTTTTCTCAATAAACCATAACTGTAGACAGTTTTTTTTCTAGAAGCAATTTTATTATAAATATTGTTTACATTTTGTACGTTTAACAATCCTTAACATTTATTATACTGATTAACATTTTTACACTGGTTGTTTCTGTCCCAAACTCACATTTTAGAACTATTTGGAGGCACTAAAGCTGGGTTTCTGTGTCACCTGAAAATAGCAAATTATGCCTTTAAAGGCATAATTTACCATTTGCAGATGAAACAAAAACCCAGCATTAGTGCTTTAAAATAGTTCTTAAATGTGAGTTAGGGATAGAAACAACCACAGTAAAAATTTGAATCGGTAAAATTGATGTTAATGCTCGAGTCACACACAGCCGGGTCACAAAACGGATTTGATCCGGATGAAAATGAGCCGGAATAGTCCCGGAATGGAGGGTAATTTATGCTACAGCCACACACGGCCAGATTTCGTACCGGGTCCACAAGGAATTAAAACCGTATCGACCCGGTTCGAGCCGTCTAGCATAAGTATTGTTAAATATACAAAATGTGAACAATAGTTATAATAAAAATGCTTACAGACTAAACCGTCTACAGTTACGGTTTATTGAGAAAAATACAGACATCTCCTTATACACCTGTATTTTAAGCTTTATTGGGAAAATTTTATATGACAGGATGTTTTGTGATACAACAGATCTACATGTACACATATGCATTCAATGTCATACCTTGAAAATTTTTTATATCACTGTTCCCAAAGGTAAACGGGACCTTTAACATCGTAACTGTACAAGCCGATGCAAACCAATTTGATTGGATCAAAATTTGTCCTTTAAGTTCTCATTCCTACTCACTGCATGGTACAGTTTATCATTATCATTACTTTTGTTAGTATAGTGTATTATCATCATGATCATTGTTTATATTCATAAATTTTTATTACTTGACAGGAGCTATAGAATTATGTCACTGTGTTTAACTACACTGGGCAGTCACAAAGAATGGCAAAAACACTGCCCCCCTTCCCCCGCATACAATACTTTACAGCAATACAATACAGTATCCAAACCAACAAAGGTAAAAACAGTAAGACTCTATCACGATCTAGAGGTTGGTCACCTATAGTCCGCGGGCATTAGCAAGGAAGGCGAAACTATTATTCATTGGTTGCCATAGCAATACAGCTACATAATAAAATGCTTCCACTGCTTCCAGAATATAAAACGAACATATAATCGCTAAAAGGCTCAATATCCGCTTCTTCCTCATTAACCATGCATTGTATGTTCTTCTATTCCAGGAATAACCAGGAAATGGCAAGGACTGTTTCCTACCTAGAGAGCCATCCCTGGAAAATATGAAAATGAAACCAGTAAATTTGCCCACTCTTTAGGGGATATACAAGACACAATGTTCTAACTATCATGGAAATTTCCATTCACTTTGCCCAAGGACCATGCCTGGTAATGTGATTAAATATCAAAGTCCTACAAGTTTCACTTTAACCTGTGTTTTTAATACACACACACATTGTCATGTGAAATAAAAGTTGAAGTTTCGAAGTCAAATAACTTGGCTTCCTTGTATGGCAAAACTATGTCATCATTTAAAGCTCTTGTCAAAGCAGCAGCAAGGACACATTCTCCTTTCATGTGGATTGATAGAATGCAGCAGTGTAAAACAGCACCAGTGAAAGTCCGAGGAAAATCAGGCAATCTGTTCAAAAGTTTAGTAGTATTCATGTAAATCATTTTGTGTGTGAGTTCAGTACTCATAGTTTCTGTACAGGCCGTAAATTGTACATCCAAACGGAGTGGGCAGCACAACATTTCTGTGAATGGATGAAAACATACCATATAAAGCAATAGCCCATCGTGAATTCAAGAATCTGTGAACATGTCTTGGAGCTTCTCACTGCGAAAATTAATTGCACTAAAATATTACCATTTACAGTAGCGACTCTTGTGTCACTTAGTCCTGAGTGTAACTAATGTAAGTAAAAAAGACTGCTGAATCAACTTTAGCTTAGCCACAGACATGTGCATTGACCACACTATGAGAAAAATAGGCTCACAATAGTGTAATCTATCACTATTAATGTTTAGTAGAAAGGAATTTCAACAGCACACCAAGAACATCATTGAACTCTTTTTTTTTTTAATTCTTCAGCTATTTAGCAGCTCTTTTTCACACACAAAAAGAGTAAAACACAAAACTAGGGAGTTGTTCAGGCACTGGATTTTATGTCTAAATGTCTGGCAATATGCTTCAGATCAGTGAGTATACTACATCTCTGACTACTGTATGAGCTGAAATTTTCGCGGTGGTTTTATTTTCGCAAATTTCGCGACTCGCCTTTGAACCGCAAAAAATAACAACACGCGAAAATAACAACGCGCAAATAACTAAGTTCAGTTAGACCCTCGCAACCGCGAAATTAACAACACACGAAAATGTCCTCCAAGTAGCAATTCGCGAAAATATCTGTACGCGAAAATTTCAGCTCGTACTGTATAAGATACTCGATGATCATTTGTTTTTATGTGTACCAGAGATTAACAGATCTGACATGAGTCTTTCATTTGTACAATTATGTAGGTTCTCTGCTATTAAAATAGGCATTTATAATTTTCATCTGTGCCTCAGATCTCGAACCTCGATGAGGCGATCCTTCACACAGATTGTACACTTTAGACTGGGAAGGTTGGTTCAGTGAAGTCACTGTCCAACAATGAATGGGACTGAGTGAATCGCAGGCACATGTACTAGACGATTTTGTTGTTGTTTGTTCATATCAAAAGACAGAGATATTCCTGTAGCATGCAAGTAAAATAGGGCCCCCAGAATGACAGCATTACGGACCCTACTGGGGCTGTTTCGCCCAATTGCTGGTATAGCAGCTCTCTGAAACATGTGGGTAGCCAGTGCAGGGACAGCAGTGGAGGGTCAATGTATCCAGACCCTCAAGGTATACGGAAAAGCTGAAAACCCTACGAATCATTTATCATGGGTCCTTTGCAGCCTGAGGAAAGTCCTGCAAATAGTCAAGATAATAATTGTTGTTTACTAAATTATATGTTTATGGAGCTTGAGAGATGAACCCCCTGTTCAGATGCAAGTCAGTTTATACCAAAACTCCATAAAGAAATGATGTACAATGTATTAAAGAATCATGGTATAGCTGACAGATCGTTCAGACGCTAATCTCGACCGTTCTGGAAAATGTTGTATAGATGTGCAGTTTCCCAAGGCGCATGCTGTTGTGGTCAATGAGTAACAGCTATGGGACCACCTTTCGTCCAGTTATACCGTTCTATGGTTGCCATACGTTCAGACGCATAATGGACATGATGAAATGCTGATTCGTTATCGAGTTCTAGTTCGAAACGATGCTCTGACCGTCGTTTCGCTATACCTCGTTTCGATAGTCAGCGTTCAGACATATAAATTCATCGTATAGATATACCGTTTTGGTATAGCTATACCGTTCTAGTATAAATTTTTTGCATCTGAACACCCTGGAAGAGTGGTTACTCCGTCTCCACCATGCTGAACAAGGTAGACGGTGCTAGGGGTCAGTGTGTATGTGTGAAGGGTGTCCCATCCCAGTCTGGATACCAGTGCAAAAGCTGACCAACCCAACCTGTAGCCCTACTGCACACGACAAGCAATCCCTGAAGCAGCAGCCCTTGTAACACTGTAGCACTACAGGGGCTCCAGGCCACAGAACCACACTCAAAACACTGGATGAGCAAGGGCTTCATATACAGTATGCTCCATACCCAACCTACTGGAAGAACATGGCATCGTAGCCAGTTTGAGAATTAGTGACGAACCCACTGTCATGAAAAAGTTTCTACAGAGAGAAGTTCCAAGACTTGGCACAACAATTCATTACCAGATTAAAAAGCAGTGGTGTTCACATTAGACACGAAGAGCGCCATGCTCAGCAAAATATACATGCTCATAAGTTCAAATTACATATATCTCAAGTAAATGTAAACAATCATTTAGAAACTACATGTATCATCCAAATCTTCACTTTCTCCAAATAAATATCTGAGAAAGTTGATTCTTTGCTCTCATATCAAGCATTGCGATCAGACATAATTCACACAAGGGTGATCTGGTTTTTACTACATGCTACATTCAAAGAAAACAGAGAACATTCTTACAATCACTCTGCAGTCACTCTCATACATGGATTAAAAGTGTTGCTGTAATGTTCTAAATATGATATCATGTCAGGTGTCAAAGTGCAGTTATTATAAACCAGATAAAGGGACAAACCTGATAAACTTCTATACTTTCCTGCAGAAAGTGCTCAAAATGGGTGTAGTTCTGTAAATGTAATTCTGTAGAATCTCTGATAAAGCACTTAGGCATACTTTTTAAGACTTGTAAAGTTCTCTTGCACAAGGGAATTTTGGGTTCCTGCAAAGGCTGTAGACAAATACTTGTAGGTGCACATTTAGTGTGGCATCTATGATGTGAATGAAACATGATCTCTATTTGATCGGGTATTAAGCTTAATCAGGCAAGAAATGCTCTACCCAACACTATCCAATTACCTAGCAGTATACAAATGATGCACAGGCCTGAGTGCATCAGTTGGAATTGTGTTCATAAGGTTACTATGGAATGCTTAACCCACGAGGTAGAGCCGATGGGGGTTTAGGCTAAATTCCATAGTAACCACATGCACACTATTCATAGAAGGGTGGGGGGGGGGGGGTGCAATCCTCTTGCCAGAAATCCATTTTTTTTTTAATGTAACCAGATGAAAAATTTACTGAATGCATTTCCTTTTGGTTTGCCATAGATGAAAACCATGCATCTAGTAATTACTGGATGCATGGTTTGCTCCACAATAATCGTCTCTTACTGAGTGTGTGAACCTTTTCTACAAGTGTGTGATAACATGTTTACAGTGGTTGTCCTCTTTGGGGGAGTGTGCCAGCAGTACAAATTTAACACACAGCTTTTCACTCCCTGTTCTATGACAACCACTCAATCAATATGACAGCATTTCCACCCTGTCATGACCATTGATCAGTGACCTGTATGAACATGAACTTATCAGCATGCTAAATCAAGGCTGCACACTGGCACTGGTCTGACGGTCCAGGACAAGGAAAAATTACTGTCGGATCAGTAACTTTTTCAGGAATGGATCAGTGAAAAATGGAAAAAATGGTTAGCTACTGGTCTGACAAACAGGTTGGACCAGCAGAGAAAGGGGTTAGTGTGCAGCCCTGGCTAAATATTGGTCCTCTGAGGGTTGACTTGTCCTGTGCTCCCAGTGGAAATTGTTCTCACCAGGATATGACTTCCGCTTGGGGGTACTGGCAAGGTCCTTTTAATTGGCCCTGAAGCATTCTTGGTGCATGCTCATTCAAGCGAACACAGTTTCAGTTTCATCCAATCACACAGGTGGGATGCAACCTCAAAATGAAAATTTCCAGTGTAATCATAGATATTTCATTTTTACTTCATATTATCATCAGACATTGCTATAACACATAAATGAGGATGCAGCGGCGTGACGACCATTCATTTTTTTGTATTTTTTTCTAAACTTGCATCTTCCTTGCTGTTAACACTTCCCAAGTTTCCCATCCTGATCTGTGTATGTTTTCCTTCATCATAGAAACCTCTGGCTGGATTTGGTGTTTATGGGTATGTTGCTTACAGTGATCGAACATATTTACTCACATGTTTTTGTTTCTAAAGGTCCTTCCATATGTTCTGTAAATATTTGTCATGGTAAATGTTGCCAATTTTGTAGCCAGAGGAGGCTAAATTTCTAGGCTTTATGAGGACTATTGAATCAATCATATCAACACAAATCAATTCAATCCATCCACCATGTCATTATCATTCTCAAGAACATGGATGCTTATAATTTCTGTCACTACACACACAAACACACACACACACACTACACAACAATACATGTACATGCCGTATCTCAAACCACACTGACCACTTGCCCACAATCTGTGTTCCACCCTCCTCTCGATGATGGACACTCACCTTGTCAAAGACCCGTCTCCCGTTCATGGCCCCTAGAGCTGTATTGGCGGAGATGTTATCGAAGAATTCAACGAAGCAGTATGGGTCGCTGTTCCCATGCTGATAAAAAGAAGGGAGAGTAAAGAGAACATGAAATCACAAATCGTGGTAATAGTAACATAGCAAATTCCAGTAAAACACTCTTACTGTATACCAGGTACTTATTACTCAGTATTACTTCACACACAAAAGCCATTACTATACACAGTGCACTTAACAAAAGTATCATTGTAACAATCACTAGACTCCCTTTCTTCTTTTGCCAAGTTTTTTCTCTCAAATATTCTCTTTTGATAATGCGGTTTGGGGATATAGTGAGTGTGTGTGAAAATAGGTTACGGTACAAGGGGTTTGTGTGTGGGGGGGGGGAGGGGGTTCTTCCAACTAATGTATTTTGCATTTATATGTAATTGATTGTCTTTGTGTGTGTTTTGGTAAATATATAAATATTTCATTGTTGAAATGCATTTTTCTTTCTTTCTGGCCTTAATGTTTAATGCTCCTCTGTCTTGATTTGTACTGTTTTAGATTAGACAAATAAATGAACAAATGAATGGATGAATGAATGACTACTTGACAGCATATTTGCACGAGTCAGACTATGAACAGTTGACAGTACAGTCACTTATTAATGAAATAGACCTAGTAGATTAGAATAAGTTACAAACTGCTAAATGCCAAACAGCAGGAGTCAGCTTTCCTGCAGCAACTAGAATACAAGTGAAATGTAAGGGTACTGGCCTGTAACAAACAAACTTGATCCTTGATTCAGTCGGGGAAGAATTACATCCCATTCTTACCTTGCTGAATTTTGTGAATGCATGTGTGTGTATGTACATTTGTCAGTGTTTTAGATTCGTTTCTTGCTTTGTTTGTTTGTTTGTTTGTTTGTTCTTTTTTTTTTTGGGGGGGGGGGGGGGTGTGATATAAATTATACATGTACACCTGCATCAATTTGTTTTGTCATCTACAATTGTAATTCAGTTCAGACCCATTGCTGATTAGGGCCTACTTTCACACTGGGTAAATCACATACAGGGTCTGTATCATTTATCAATTTTGAAGGTGCATGGTCCCGGTGTTTTAGTCAAACGCGTACGCGGGCACACGGCGCAAGTGTCCTATAGAGACCTACGCTATCGACTCCTCTTTAGCGCTTATGCTGTGGCCCACTTCCCCAAGTCCGAAGAAGTCCGATTCACTGTAGTCAGTGGTCGGATCACAGTTCGGCTCATGATTCGGCTGAGGGGGATGACAGCTTAAGCAAACTTCTTTTGTGATGTCATAATAACAAGCACATATGCACGCACCCTGGCATTACTACAGACTGCGCGATGTGCAGAGAAGACAATGAAAGCAACGTTACTTAGCAAAACCTACGCACTTTACTCTTGATGACAGCTCAACTTTGGTAATCTTTGTATCAATGCTAACGGTGATCGGCAGTATCATCAACAGCGCCCTCTACACTACCGGGACTATGCACCTTTAAAGGACAAGTTCACCTTCATATTCATGTGGTTTGAGTGAAAACAACAATATTAGTAGAACACATCAGTGAAAGTTTGGTGAAAATCCGACAATCCGTTCAAAAGTTATGAACTTTTAAAGTATCTGTGCAATCACTGCTGGAGGAGAAGACTACTATAGTGTATGATGTCACATGCGTACAACAATGTAAGGAAAATAAAAAGAGAATTTCACAAAACTTAACTTTTTGAATAAAGTGCACATTTCTTCGACATGTTACTGACTAATGTTAGGGGTAATATTATTTCCCCTGCTTTCTGAAAGAGAGAAGTCGAGTGTCCTTTTATTATGTGAGAAAAGTGAGAATATCTTGAATTGTCTTTATACTTTCTTTATATAGTTGTACTCATATGACATCACAAGCTATAGTAGTCTTCTCATCCAGCCGTGACTAAGCAGAAACTTCAAAAATTCATAACTTTTGAACGGATTGTCCGATTTTCCCCAAACTCTCATTGATGTGCTCTACTGATATTGCTGCATTCACTCAACCCACATGTCTATGAAGGTGAACTTGTCCTTTAAGAGTCAGGGTGAGATGGGCCAAGCCAAATGGTTTGCACAATGTTTTTTTGACAACTAGAAGTGAATATGCTCGGTGTCCTCCTCCTACTACTAGAGTAACACGGAACCTGGAGTCATTCCTAGAATCCTAGGTCAGGTAATAAATGGTGCTACTGCTAGTGGATGGGGGATACATTTGATATCTAGAAGTTAAAACTTGTCATACGCATGGCAGATTGTCGTTACTAGGGTGCTACTGTGTGGTGTGGGAGTGCGCATAGGGTTGACAACATTCTGCCATGCGCAGGGAAGTGCCCTAACTACAATCTGCCAGGCGCAGGGAAGCGCTGTAACAACAATCTGCCATGCATGCGACACACTCTTTCCTGGAACACAATCTGTCATTAAAGCAAATTGTCCAAGGTTCGACCTCCCGTGCCAAAATTCTACTACACGCAAAAGGCATAGCCATAGGTTTTACATGTAGCGGGAGGTCAAATTTTGGACAGCGTTACGGTCAAATTATGGGCGGCTTGCTCAAGGAAAAGTGTTTCCATCCTTATGCACTTTTCAATTGTAGTCCCGGCCCCTGGGTACCCGGGGATGGCCGGGACTTGCATCCCACTTGCAATTTTGGGATGTTACACTACCCGGCCAAGTCCTGGCCAAGTCTCCGACAGGTCGGGCAAAATTTTCACGGAAATCCCCCGGTAAGTCCCCGGCAGGCCGGGCAAAATTGAAGTTGAAATCCCCGGCCAATTCCCCGACAGTCTGGGCAATATTTGTGCAGAAATCCCCGGCCAAGTCCCCGACAAGTCGGGCATATTTGCATAGAAAGCCCCGGCCAAGTCCCGACCCTCAAGGCCCGGTCACACTGCCCACAAGTCACGTAAGTTTGCATGAATCACGCAAGAAATTTGGTTTTGCGTGCTTGTCCGTTGAGAATTTTCTCTGATTTACGCGCTGAAAATCACCGATGAATTGCGCAAGAACTACGGAAATATCACTCAAAAATCACTAAACCACGCACTTTCAGCGCATAGGCACGCAAAGGCCCCAAATAGGGCGAATTCGTGGTTGTGCGCGACGACAGAGGTCCACGGAAAATCACGCATAATCTGCGCTTTATATATCACAATGAATTGCGTATGAATCGCACATGAACGTGATAGCGCCAACATTTTCGCAAACAATCACTGATATTCCACGCATATTTCGCGCATTTTTCGCGTAAGAACAACGCAAACTACGCAAAAATTACGTAAAACAGCGCAATACTGCCTAAACTTTTACGCGAAGCCGAGTTTTGAGCTGCTCAAAAACCTGGCCTTTGAGGACCTGTCACACTGCCCAAAAGTTGCGTAAACGCATGAATCACGGAAGAAATTCGAGCCTTATTTTACGCGATACATGCGCGATTTGCGCATTTCATGAGTTTGTCTGAACGTGGAACCTTCGTAGTTGTCAGCCGATGTACGCCGGATCGGCACTTAACGCAATTCCAGGTTTTGAGGAGCTCAAAACTCGGCTTTGCGTAAAAGTTTACGCAGTACTGCGCTGTTTCACGTAATTTTTGCCTAGTTTGCGTGGTTCTTACGCAAACAATGCGCGAAATATGCGTGGAATATCAGCGATTGTTCGTAAAAATGTTGCCGCTATCGCGTTCACCAACGACTCTCCACTGACGATTAGCAGACATAAATGACGCATGTTTCGCGCTTGTAACACCTACGTATCACTGAAAATCACTGAAAAAAAATTATTGCCGTAGGCCTATGTATCTCTAACAGAACATGCAAATAAGCGCATGTAATACTTACGAAATACTGATCGATGAATCACTAATGTATCACTAACAACTCACGATGATTGTGGCGCTATATTTTTGCGTGATCTTTCCGTAGTTCTTGCGCAATTCATCGGTGATTTTTCATTTCGTAAATCAGCGAAAATGGTCAAATTCTCGACGGACAAGCACACAAAACCAAATTTCTTAGTTACGTGAGTTATGCTATTACGCAACTTTTGGTCAGTGTGACCGAGCCCGCCCGCATGGAATCGCGTAAAGCGCCGATCCGGCGCACATCCGCGGAAAATACGATCGAAGGTTCCACGTCAGAAAAATTCATGAAATGCGCAAATCACGCATGTTTCGCGCTAGGCTCTATTTCCTTACGTGATTCATGCGTTTACGCGACTTTTGGACAACGTTACCGAGTCCTCAATAATAGCGGGGAATTGCTAGTCAAGCGAAATAATTTATGGTCACATTACCGTACTGGAAACGTTACATACAAGTCATGATCAACTCTCAAGCAAAATCTGGCTCAATCCCGGGCCAAAATTCCCGCCCCAAATGCCTGCCATTTGGTTGGAGCGAATTTCCCCCGACAAGCCCCGGTTTGTTTTCCACCCACCGGGGCAAAATAAGTGAATCTCCCCCGACAAAGCCCGGTCCATTCCCGACCCACCGGGGCAAAATAATTGAATTCCCCCCGACAACACCCCGGTATATCCCCGGCCCACCGGGGCAAATTAAGTTAATTTCCCCCTACAAAGCCCGGTCTATTCCCGACCCACCCGGGCGAAAAGAATGATGAAATCCCCGCCCAATTTGGTTGCAAGTCCCGGCCATCCCCGGGTACCCATGGGCCGGGACGCGTGTTTTTTTTAGACGGCACAGATTGGGGAAACTATCGGGGACCCTATCCCTAAACCTAACCCTAATCCTAATCCTAACCCTAACCATCAAACCCTAACCCTAACCCTAACCCCAACCCTAACCCTAACCCTCTCCTTATAAGTAACCCGTCCCCCTTATAAGTAACCCCGTCCCCCTTATAAGTAACCCCCGGGGCACCCCTTATAAGGAGTCTCCACGCTTTTTTGCAGTGCAATGCGAAAATGAAAGGACTGCGGCAATTCGTTTGATTATGTCCATATAGCTTCACAAGTTTCCTAGTAACTCACGAAATTTGAGCAAAATCGGTTTGAGGCATCATATCTAAAATCATGGATTTAAATGCGATGTCAAACGACCCATGCGAATGCTGAAATGCGAGCGATTACTGGCTCGAGTGTCGCCAGGCGTCTGCGCTCAATGCATTGCAGACGTGGCGACTGAGCTCAGTCGACACTCGCGCCAGTAATCGCTCGCATTTCAGCATTCGCATGGGTCGTTTGACATCGCATTTAAATCCATGATTTTAGATATGATGCCTCAAACCGATTTTGCTCAAATTTCGTGAGTAACTAGGAAACTTGTGAAGCTTTATGGACATAATCAAGCGAATTGCCGCAGTCCTTTCATTTTCGCGTTGCATTGCAAAAAAGCGTGGAGACTCCTTATAAGGGGTGCCCCGGGGGTTACTTATAAGGGGGACGGGGTTACTTATAAGGGGGACGGGTTACTTATAAGGAGGGGCCCCCCTTGTGAGTGGGTTTCCCGAACTGAACTAGTTAGATACCAAAGGCAAAAGCTGAATTCTAATGTGGAACCTCTTCTTAGATCTAAGGAAGCATTTCCAAGTCACATAAATCATAAAACGTTTATCAAGTTAGTTTTACAGTAATGATGATGAACTAATAGCCGCTGGCCTGGTGCTGGTGCACTCTACACCAGTAGTACAGGAAAGTACTGTACTGCACTGTTGATGGAGTTTGAAGCCATAACGCACGTACACGTGGACCCTCGGTTAACGCAGGGTGGCGTTGTAGCAAATCTACTCGCGGCCTGTAGTGTGCCATTGCACTGTGCGTATGTACACGTACCAATCCATTACGTAGAGTCATGCATGTATGAGAGTGCGAAGCGTAGGAAAGCTACAAAAATGGAAAGCGATATACTCACATCAGAGATCATCTTACAACTCTTGCATGGTGCAATTTGACTAAAAAGTTGATATACGAGTTCCTCTGTAATTTGACGATCCAAGTTTCCAACATATCTGTCGAAGAAATACAGATGAGACAGACATTATTCATATTTAGTTGATAATCGAGGTGGTTGATCAATCCGAAGTTCGGCATGTTTGGTAAACAATTTCGTCATTTCAAACTACACATACGCACAGTCATACTTACAGTGTCCTTTGCTGGCCGTCATTTTCATACATCTGAAAGAACAAGAAAGGGATACCACATTAGTTCAGGAAGCATTTTTCTTATACCACTAAGAAAACGACAATTGGAATCGAACTTACCATCTGCATGTATGGATACATGGCGTCCACATTTCCTGATTCGTTTGCCATCTTGGCTATCGTCGTATGCGCGCATGCGACTGCGGATCACCGCGCTGTGTGCGTGATTATGACTGTATTTTTCCAAGCTTCTAACACGTTAGGGCGGCACAAGGCCATCGCAACCCGCGGGCAGGACTTCAAAAGTAGCCCAACTAATTGTCCGTGTGAACGTACATTGCACTTTGAAATGCGCAATGAGTGCAGATAAAAAGACGTAAAAAGCAAAAAGCGTCAGTACAGCGTTTTCAGTCGGGTACTAGCACAGAGTTCTGTGGGTACTAGTAGGACCTAAACGGAACTGGAAAATCCCACAGTACATGTACTGTACGTGTACATTCATTAGTCCATGCAAGGAAATTATACTAAAAGTAGTATAGTCATCGATAAACCAAAAGGCCGAAATTCAAATGCTTAGGCCTTTTGCAAACTTATCGATTTTGTAATTGCTCACATCGCACTGAAAACTAGTAATAAAATTAATTATCCTAATTATATTATATGCCTAATACATGTAGTACGATTCCATGATAAGGTGACTTTATTTTTCTCTTTTTATGATGCGAATTGTCTGGCTTTTGACCAGGAACGGAAGATTTTCTTTTACAGTTCATGATTATTACTCTGCTCGACCAAATGTTTTGAAAATGTCGAAGCGTAAATACAACTACAGCAGTTTCAAAATGTTAACCTGATCTGGATTCTGGACAGGTGTCTCTATAAGTGTAATATTCATATGTCATGGGCGTCACCGGGGGGGGGGGGGGGGGGGGGGGGCGTTGGGTGCGAACGCACCCTCCTTCAGATCCTTAAAAAAAAAAAAACAAAAAAAAAAAAAAAAAAAACTTCAGTCAGCGAGCGACCTCAACGCCGGACGCCAAATGATTATTCTTTTCTATTTTTTTTTTTTTTTTATATTTTGCACCAGGGACAAAAAAAAAAAAAAAAAAAAAAAAAAAAAAATCGTGGGCAAAAACACTTCGCACCCCTAAAAACACTTCGCACCCCTGGTTCTGGCAGCACTGATTTTATACATATCTACTAGTATTCTATACAGTGTTTACTATATATCGACCGTACTACTGTACATCCGTACGATACGGAGCACGTACACGTTTGCATGTACGTGTGCTACTTACAAGTATGTATCCCAGGGTCTATGTACGTTACTTCTGACCAATCCATATTGGCAGCCCAAGAGCGAGCCTTAGCCTCATTAAAAAAAAAAAAAAAAAGACGGAGGGGCAAGCATATTATTTTGCCCACCCCCCCCCCCGCCATAATTCAAGAGACGAGAAGATCTTTTTACCTTTTTTTTGACAGAGAAACAAAAAGTTACCCCCATAAAAATATTGGAGGGGCAAGCATTTGCCCCTCCCCCTAAATAATGATTCCCGAAATGAGAAGATTTTCTTGCTTTTGAAAGAAAACAAAAATGTTGCCCCCATCAAAATATTAGAAGGCAAGCTCACCATTTGCCCCACCCCACATAATCATAATTTCCGCGATGAAGAGATTTTCTTGCATTTTTGTTAGAAATCTGTCCAATTATTTCACCCAAAAGCAGTGGCGTAACTACGGAGGGGGGGGGGGGGATGTACCCCCCCCCCCCCATCCGCTGGTTAAAAAAAGACTTACAAAAATAGTAATTCAAGGGTTAGTAAACTGCTTTTGAATGAAAGGGTGATCAAGAAATAAGATATTTTTCTATGACTTCTTTTAACCATAATTAAATAGGTATATTATACAGTGTGAAGCATTGTTCAAAAAGCCCGAACCCGACAAAATATTGTGATTCAGCGTGATTCCTGGTTGGCATAAGCAGGATGTGCGCAGTGTACTCAGAACATCCGAACGGCAAAAAGAGTCGCTACAATGTTGCGCAATGTGATGTAGAATGTACACCTTTGTACCTTACACTTCGTTAAATATCAAAGCGGATCATTTTGCAGTGTTGCTTTACATATAAATGTCTTGCATGGCCAATAAAAAGACTTGACCTGGGCTAATTCCTAACTTTTCCATTTATACACTCTCAAACAAACACGCACAATTAGGGGATGCTCTAAAGTGCAGATTTTGGACATCCTTCCCCCGCTTTGTCACTTCGACGCCACCTCGCTCGTCATTTTTTTTTTTTTTTTTTGTTGTTGAAAAAGTAATCTGAGTATTGATGGGCTGGTACCCTCATTATCAGTTGTAATATTAATGATGTTTTTATTCAGTGTTGAGCAGTGTTGCCATGTTGACAGGATATTTTTTATCTCCTTTTTTTTTCGTTTTTGTAAAAGCAATTTCAGAATTGATTGGGCTGGTACCCTCATAGATTGATCACTTCTTGTGATTTACACTGTAATATTAGTTCTTTTTTATCATGTCGTTATATCATTGTTTGTACAGAGCACCGAAATAATCTGTCTGTTTCTATAACTATGATTGTAAAACATGTGCAATTCAGCCTTTGGCTGCCAGACATGATTTTTAATAAAACCTATTCAATTCAATACCTCCCCCAGTCATGAACATAAACCGACACCCTTGACTACCAGTGGCGGATCCGGCTTGTGCCGAAAGGGTGGGTTGGGTGGTGGCGCGTCGCGTTAATGGGAACACCACCCTTCGTCCAAAGCCCCCCCCCCCCCCCCCCCCCCCCCCCCGGTTTTGCCGAAAGGGTGCGTTGGGAGCGTTGGGTCGCGTCGCGTTAATGGGAACACCACCCTTCGTCCAAAGCCCCCCCCCCCCCCCCCCCCCCCCCGTTTTGCCGAAAGGGTGCGTTGGTACTTTTTCTCATGTAATATTAAAAGACGAGTTTTGAATTCATATTTAACCTTCAAACAACCATTTCAAAGAGGCTATCGTCCGGATCGGTTTACACTCTATTACCACTTGGTCTACAGCCAGTTGGTCTAATAGACTGTTTAATATCAGTTGGTCTAATAACCAGTTGGTCTAGTCATCATTTCGTCCAATTACTGTTTGGTCTAATTGTCATTTGTTGTTTAATATCAGTTGGTTAAATATAAATTCAAAACTCGTCTTTTAACCCTATAAAGCCCAAGGGGGGGGGGCACATTGTGCCCCCTACCAGATTTTCATTCGCCACTCCTTCGCCCTTAATCCAGTTTTAACCAAATTTGGTGACTTTCCTAAAATCTTATTCCGAACATTTTGATATATAATTTAGCTATATTTTATATTGCTGGTTGCCATGGCAACAATAAACTGACAACCATGTCAGTCAGATTTTGCATATTTTTCTGTTCCAATTCCAATTAACCATATTATAATGTATGAAATGGGCGTTTCTAGGCTGAAATTTGCTGAAGGAGCAAAATGTGAAGTAATTATGGCCCTGAAATGTTTTTGCTATTATTTCCTTTGTTTTTCTGTGACAATGCCATAAAACAATAGATATAATAGAGATACTTGAAAATAACAGTATTTTCCAAAGATTGCCATTCTATTTTGAGTCATTTTGATTACTTCACCCAAGTTATACCTCTAATATCATTTGTTTATCACATTATCAATCTGCAAACTTAAAATTCCGATATTATGGGAACATGAAATATGATAACTATGCATGTACCAATCCCAAACAATACATCACAGGTCTCATAATGTATTTCTTTATTTTGTTATGAATAGCGCCCCCATGTGGTGACCTTGAGAAATCTCAACCATAAAAAATAATGAGCTTTGACTTGCAGATCATTTTGTGGCAAATATGAAAAACATTGGTCTATGATAAGACATATATACTGGGGATAAAGAAATTATACAGAAAAATCATATTTTTTGCATATTTCCTATGTATTTCTTTATATTTTGGTAAATAGCGCCCTCTATGTGTGACCTTGAAAAATTAAAGTATGCGGTCATGAAGACTTTGAGTTGCTCTACCCATGTGCCAAAAGTGACGATGAAACATCAAACAATAACAAAGTTATATGGGGGGGGGCACAATGTGCCCCCCCCCCCCCCCCCCTTGGGCCTGGGAAGGGTCAAAATAGCTTGGGCTTTATAGGGTTAATATTACATGAGAAAAAGTACCAACGCACCCTTTCGGCAAAACCGGGGGGGGGGGGGGGGGGCTTTGGACGAAGGGTGGGGTTCCAGTCAACGCGACGCGATCCAACGCTCCCAACGCACGCTTTCGGCAAAACCGGGGGGGGGGGGGGGGGGCTTTGGACGAAGGGTGGTGTTCCCATTGACGCGACGCGCCACCACCCAACCCACCCTTTGCTGGATGGGAAAATTCATCCATAATTTGCAGGCAGGCATGTTATAATCTTTAAGTAAGTCTTTTTTTTTTTTTAGTAAGTCTTTTTTTTTTTTTTGCTCCTATGTTTTTTTGTACAAAATTGTATGGATTGAGTAATTATGAACTTGTTACCACATATCTGGACCAATTTAATAATTCCTGAATCTTTACAACTCTATATAATAATTTCATTCAAATTATGGATGAATTTTCCCATCCAGCAATGTGCCTATTAATAGGGGCGTATCGGGGGGGGGGGGGGGGGCAAGGGGGGCACGTGCCCCGGGCGCCACTCCTTGGGGGCGCAAAAAACGAAGAAAAAAAAGCGAAAAAAAAAGCGAAAAAAAAAGAAGAAGAAGAAAAAAAAGAAAGAAGAAGAAGAAAAAAAAAAACTCGCCCGGAAAAGGGGGGGGGGAGGGAGAATGGTGGGGGGGGGGCCAGAAAACCAAATCAAACAAGATAAAAACAAAACATGATGATAGCGCCGACAAAATGACAATGTTTATTGTGTTCACTCAAGAATTCCATGTTCTGTCAGCTGAAATACAAAAAAAAAAAAAATCGGCTCGCTCCGCTGCGTTCGCTCGCCAAAATTTATATAAATAAAGAAGGTAAGAACAAAACGTGATGATGACGCGGACAAAATGACAATGTCTATTGTCTTCACACATGTCATTTTATATTTAGCAGGCAAAATGTTTCACGGAGCAGCGGCTGCAATTTCTGTCGTTCTGAAGCGATCGCCAATTGGATCAAAAGAATTAAGGCGCCAACGGTTTCGAACATACTGGGGGTGGGGGAGGGGCCAAAAAAAATCGAGCAAGATAAGAACAAAACGTAATGATGACGCGGAAATATGCAAATTTCGGCTCACTCGCTCGTACAATTTAGAGTATTTTTTTCAAGTCCACAGTTTGTTGGTATAAATCGATATCTAAAAGGCCGCCACTATATCTTGATTAGGATTGTAAGATTAAATAAGCAAAAAATGACAAGAAGTCAATGTTTTGTAAGCTGAAATACACAAATTTTCGGCTCGCTCGCTGCGCTCGCTCGCCAAAATTCATCAAAAAAAAAGAGAAGAAGATAAGAACAAAACGTGATGATGACGCGCACAAAATGACAATGTCTATAATTGTGCACACATGTCATTTTATATTAAGCAGGAAAAATATTACACGGAGCAGCGGCTGCAATTTTATTCGTTCTGAAGCGATCGCCGATTGGATCAAGAGAGGACGCCAACGGTTTCGAACATATGGGGGGGGGGGCGCAAAAAAAAAAAAACAAATCAGAAAAGATAAGAATAAAACGTAATGATGACGCGGAAATATACAAATTTCGGCTCACCCGCTCGTATTAATTTAGAGTACTAGTATAGGTTTTCCCGGCCAATTTCGCACTTTTGTCAGTCCAATTCCTAATTGCTGCATTCAATTTAGCAAAATTTAGCGTACATGACATGTTCGGTAGTTCAATTTTATGATCTCTTCATTCAAATTCATTGTGGAGCATTCAAATTACCTTTAGCCTCATTCTAATTACCACTTTTTCAATTGAAATTCGTAAAACGACCACCATTTCGTTATTCGTTCGTTCAATTTAGAATGATGTAGTCACGTGATCACGGACATGCCGCACTCGTTCATTCAAATTCATGTTTGGGCATCCAATTTAACATCTTTTGCAGTCAATTTAGCACGCGTGTTTATGCTTTGGTTCTTTCTTTATTTTTTTTGTCAACATAGTTATTGTTTTGCAAGCGTCATATACATTTCATATTTTCGTACTTATTTTAGAGATTTTGGCAACAGTTTTTTTTTCTTCAATGTTCTTAGTGATTCTTCCAGTCCGAAGATATAGTGCATCATGTGGCCACAACTTATCTGGCCGTATAGTGCTTTATTCCGAGTGTGTCGGCCAGTTCTAGGAAGTCAAGGTCATGATCATCAAATGTTTCTATAATTCTTTTTCTGTCTTCTTGAGAAATACGTCTGTATCTAACTTGTTCTGCCATGACTGTAAGAAGATGAAGTTAATCTGTAGTATTGGTACATGTAGGCCTAAAATGACATGTATGAAAGAAAAGGGGCGTTACAGAACAACAACTTCGAGTCATAAATATGGTAAGAAATATGATACTTTTACTGCTTTATAGTGCGTGGATGAAACAAAAAGTCACATAGAAATACGCGTTTAAATCTTATCACCTTTTCAAAAAAGAAATAACATGACATTAATTTGAATGCACATGTTAGGAATTTGACTGCCCATACGCGAAATTGAATGACTGAAGTACCCCTTTCGGCCAGTGTTGGCGAATTTGAATGACTGAAGAGCACGTGCCAATTTGAATGCTCGTTTTACGAATTTGAATGGCACATGTGCAAATTTCATTGATCGAAATGCTAAATTGAACGACCAACTTGCAATTTTGAATGACAGAATGTGCAGTGACGAGGATTTTCGCTAAATTGAATGAACCTTTTATCAAATGGACTGACAAAAGTGCGAAATTGGCCGGGAAAACCTATATTATAAGTCCTCAGTTTGTTGGTATAAATCGTTATCATTCTATAAGGTCGTCACTATATCTTGATTATAATTGTAAGATTTAATAAGCAAAAAATGACAAGAATTCCATGTTTTGTAAGCTGAAATACAAAAATTTTCGGCATTGCTCGCTGCGCTCTCTCACCAAAACTTATCAAAAGAAAAAAGAGATAAGAACAAAACGTGATGATGACGTGGAAATATACAAATTTCGGCTAACTCGCGCGTACTAATTTAGAGTACTTTTTAAATTCCTCATGCAGTTTGTTGGTATAAATCGAGTTCTGTAAGGCCGTCACTATATCTTGATTGGAATTGTAAGATTTGATTAGCAAAAAAATGACAAGAATTCCATGTTTTATAAGCTGAAATACCAAAATTTTCGGCTCGCTCGCTGCGCTCGCTCGCCAAAATTTATCAAAATTCGTTACATTTAAATCACCCTCAAAAAGACCCCTTTTAAGTGCTTGAAAAAAGCATATCGTGTGGACTTTGTTTAAAGTCCCTACCGGGATGGGGTTGGGATTGAACACTTTTTCAGAAATTAGGGGCGCAATTTTCGCGCTTGGCCCGGGCGCCGTTTTCCCTAGATACGCCACTGCCTATTAAGCAGACGAATGTACTTCGTAATCGTCCGGAAATTCAGGATGTTCATAAGATGATAGTTTTTAACAAACTTACACACGCACACACACACACACACACACACACACACACACACACACACACACACACACACAAACAATACGTGTTGCGCACATGGTACTGCATGCGCATGCTGCTTACCACCACCATATACCACCCTACCTTAACCTGCATATTTTTTACAAAGTTTGCTATACTGCAATTAACTCGGCGACACCCTTTTCATTCATTTATTCAAAAGGTTAGAGCCTATCAAGCATTGCTGACTTTAAACAAAGGTTTATGCACTTTATTGGACAAAAATGACATGACAGACGAAGGACCTATGATGATTGTATAGGCCTTTATACTTTGTATGTTTTTGTGGTGTTTTTTTTTACTTTTTTGTGAACGAATGAAATTAGAATATATCTCAACTGAACTGAATTGAAATTGAATTGACGTGTGACCACCTCCCTGATTTATGTCAATACCCATACTTTTGTACAAGCCGAGGAGGCGATGACATCATAACCCCCTTAAATAGGATCGCAATTGAAATTAATCGTTCGTGAAAACTTGACATCCCTGATATTCTAACTACTAAAACTTATTTCTTTGTATTCATAAAACTCTTACTGTTTATTTCATTCGACTTTACTCTCTTCATTGAAGGTCAACATTGCTCGAATACGCGATGGCGTTAAGTGCAATTAGATTAATGATAAAAAAGGCCAGTATGCATGTGATATCTAAACTAGGTTTTACTCCATTGGCTGCCAGATGGGTTGAGACTTAATAAATATCGATATCTCTGAATGTTTGCTTCTTATATGTTGGTAAATGCAATAATGTCCTTTAGAGAAGAAGTGTGTCGAAGTATTGATATAAAAGTAGAGAAAATAATATAAAATCGAATGCATGCTATATAGTTTTTGGCTACTGATTTTTCGATTTCGTTTCCCCCTCCCCCGTTTAGTTGCGTTCATAGGTCCTGAAAGCATGTCTAAAATAAAAATAGCGCGTGTAATAGAGTGTGTGCGCGTGTGTGTCACCGCAAAGTTGCATTTGTTTTGTTGATATATTCAGAAAAAAAAACAATTTTATACACATAGTTCTAAACTGCAAAACTATAAGGGCCTATAGTTTTCAAATGAAATCATCCCTACCAACCACTGCTAACTGGTCATTATCAAACCATTTTTCTAAAGTTTTAATCAAAATTCGATTAGTTTAATATTCAGTATCTTGTCAGAAACACGACTATGATGACCACTGATCATAGAGGAAAGGTCCATTGTCCGTTACATCATGTCAGGCACTCGGGTCAGGCTGGGCCGTTCACAACTGGACGCCGCGCCGGTTTCTCGTGGTTTCTCGACAAGAAGAGCGCCATCTTCGATCCCCGGAGGGCACGCCGATTCTCGAAATTTCCCTGAAATGCTATTGGAAGTCAGTGTAGGAGGCGTATCCATTGTAAACCCGCCGATTTGATCTCCCCTCGGCGGGAATTTGGTCCTCCCGAAAAGGCTCTTTCATATATAAACCCGCTGATTCGGTTCCCCCTTTGGTCCTCGCGAACAGGATATTTGGTCCGAAGACATAATATCCGGAGATTTGGTTCCCCGCGCTGAGTGTTTCTCCGTACGGACATTCTCGCCTATATACCACACCGGATTTGCAAGGTCGCAGGAGAGAGGTCTCCTTGCTCTCCACAGATGTCAAACATCCTACCCGTTTCTCATCATATTTTGCGTGCTGATCACGGGGCATTCACCTTGTTGAAACGAAAAAGTTTCCTATACATCTTAGGAGAAATTTGTTGTAGATTCAGACCACTCCTGTGCAACTTTGGCGTTTCCTGCTTTGCATTCTAAACATAAGGGAAAGCTCCACTCCCAATATTGCTCTAGTCGACTATCGGAGAAGTACATATTATTAGAGGATACAAGTCAAAAGGCAGGACTTTTCAAAATCGACAGTATGATGAGGTTGCAGTTTAAACATTTCACATATTCTTGCGAACAAACAACAATAGCCAAAACTACATAGTCGCGAGTGAAGAGAAAATGATGTCAATATTTCACACATTCTCCGACTAGATCTTCTGTCAAGAGTGTCACAAAATCCTTCCTCTTTACTTTATTTTTTTTTTCAGTCAAGAAACTGTAATATGAAAAAAAAATTCAAGGAGTGAACAAAGGTCGGTAGGCTTATTATACTCTTTTTCCTCCACCTCCTCTTCTTCTTCTTCTGGTTAAGTTTGCCTCCTTCAATAAGCTGAAGTTCTTGCAATTATACTCTCATAATATAATCAGTCTGATTTCAAAGTGAAATTTTGTGCTGCTGCTGTCAAAGTTTTTAAAATTATGTCGGCCACATAAGGGTCGGGGTACAAAATAAGAAGAAAATGTGATTTAACTGGTTGAGTACGATGAGTCATGTGTACTGCCAGGTGAATGTAGTTACCAAGATACGGAATGAAGTTTATATACCTGCAAAAAGTCCGGTGTTAATAGTGAACACCGAGCTGGTGTTAAATTTTCGGTGCTCATTTTATGGTGTTAAATTAACACCTCCGGGTGTCATTTCCTAATATAAAACTGTTTTTTGAAGAGTTTCTTAGTAACTGCACTTCTTGTTGATTTTTAATTTAAACAAGACGATCAAGAATTTTACATTAAAATACTAGATTTTTGAAAAAATTTGAAAATAAATTTACACCACAGTAACACCAGCTGGTGTGGTCTCTTATTGAAGCTAGACGGGTGTTAAACCATTGATATTAACACCAACAAATATCAAATCAACACCATGTGGTGTCATTTTTTAATTAATACCAGTACAGTGTCAAAATATCACCAGGTACAGTGTCAAATTAACACCACGAAGTGTCAAGTGAACACTTTTCAACACCATCACAGTGCATTTTCTGCACCTGTGGGTGTGGTCCTCTATTAACACTTGATCGGTGTTAAATTTAACACCCATGGTGTTAAGTCTAACACCGATGTTTTTACAGTGTATCTTTGTGACCTTTGACATTGATTTATACAACCAAAATTTCGTCAGATCTCTAGAAGTTGTTCACTTGTGAAATAATGCATGCAATGACGTGGTCTCATTTCATAACTTTAGATTGTTTTACCCTGAGCCTCGACGACCCATCAAATCAGATCTTCATGGGCTTTCAGAATATGAAAGAAAAGGACGATTACCTTTCATCCTAACGAGCTACAATGGTTTTAAGATGAGCAGGGGTTTTATTTTTGTATTTGCATTATGTGTATGTCGCAATTGACGCATGCGCAGAATTTCAACTTCAACAGGACCGTATGCCGTCATATCAGTTTAAAATTTGGTGAACCTATATATAGGCTCCTACGAGATGTCTTTGGCATCTCAGATCCATGAAAAAACAAACAAACAAACAATACAATACAAAAACCGGAAATTTCTATTGCATGAACGAGTTTCGAGCTAGTGTGTTGGCGTCAGGGTTTTTTTTTTTTTTTTTTTTTTTTTTTTGGTGCTGTTCGTTATTCCGAAGGTTCGTTAATCTGAAACACACTAATTCCCTATACCTAGAGGTTCGTTAATCCGAACATTATTGTGGCGTTATTCCGAAGGTTCGTTATTCCGGAGGTACTCGTCAATCCGAAAATGAAATTCGGAATAACGAATCTTCGGAATAACGAATCTTCGGACTAAAGAGCCTTCGGAATAACGAACCTTCAGAATAACGAACTGTAACCAGTTTTTCAAATGCTAAAAATGTCCCGTAAATAATAATAATTTAGGCCTAAAAAATATTCGGACAAAATAATTTTGAGATAATTTGGAGGGAGTTCAAATTTCCATGCGCTTGTAAGCGCTAGTTTATACACGTTATTTATAGTTCAATTCAATGCTACGACTGTACTAAGGCTGTCTTTAAATGATATGCCGTGGAAAATTTCATTGAAAATTTGCTTCTGTTTAAAGGAGAATGGACGAGGATAATCATGATTTTCGAAAAACGACCTTATATCCTACTGACATCACGGATGACTGATCACGTTGCCGAAGGAGACTGCTCGTCCTTCGGACATGATACATCGAGATGACGTTTCGAAGTTTGAAGTTGATAGTCCATTTTTTTTTTGAGTTAATCTCTGTACAAAAATGAAGACTATATATTGCACATCTAAAAAGGCAATGTCAATAAGATACTCATCATGCAATTCGCATGGATATGTACATTTTATTCTTATGTAATACAACTGTAGGACTTGAATGTTTTGTGTATTAATATGAATATGAATGACTGTATCAATATTATATTACGATATACGCACTCGTGTCCTGATAGGGTACATGTCCACCGATGTGACTTTTTTATTTCATATTTTTTAATTCAAGTTAATCTTAGTTTATTTTTGTACACCACGTAACACTGGCAACAACAATCATACTAGAATATTCTCAACGTTATATACTGACTCCGTCGCGAGAGGCCGAGAGCTCAGTGTACCTCCCTGGCCCTGCTTGCGACCACACACCATGTACGGTGCGGTACGGCACGGTGTGTAAGCCCACGGTATGGTAGTTCACAGCCGAAGCTGCTGGAAGAGCGTATAACAAGAAGACAGTCTGTCTGGTGCGTGTGTCAACATGGCTACTCAGGAAGTAGATGCTGATTCGGGCTCAGACTTCGAAGAGGAGGCTGGTTTCACATTTTACCGAGATCGTCCAGAATGGGATGATGTTACTCCTATTCCTCAGGATGATGGGCCAAATCCAGTTGTCCGCATTGCGTATTCCGACAGGTGTAAGTAGCCTGCGCCTGAATATGATAACCGAGCCGCAGAAGTAAATATTAATAGTCCCACATGTTCAAATCTGTGATGGACACTAGTACGAGCCATAAGAACTCTGATCTCGCAGATATTCAATTGTGTTTTGATATAGTCTAGTCTAGTCTAGAACACTCCATACTGAAGGCTTATCTGAAGGTGAATGTAATGGTTCGGGGAAGAAGGACACACGTTCACAAGCATTGCGTATGGGATGATATGGGGGGGGGGGGGGGGGGACCGCTGACCCTGTCTGTCTTCACATCAGTCGAGGAAATTAACCCACTCATTGCGACGAGCATGAATATGATGAGGGGTGCTCAGGCTCATAAGGAGAGGTGCCCATGTTGAGGCCCCTGGCCCGGTCCACTTCAGTGGCATTGTTGAGAAGTTGTACACCCCCCATTAATTTTGCCGTACCATTCTAAAGTCTATTCTTGTTAGCTGTATGCATACATCCACGAATTCACATTTAATAGCAAGTGTACATGTAGTAAGGACAGTGGGGACTAGCCTTGAGTAGTATGACAAATAAGTGGGCGTGGGGGGAGGGGCATCTCCCAGAGATTAGCTAGTCTTTCCTCAAAGAATACAACGGTTGCTGTACATGATGGGCTACGTACGTAGTCCTGCGCAGATTAAAGAAGAAGACAATCATACATCACACAAGTTGTTTGATTCATAGACTTTACATCTTTAACAGGTCCAGCGATTTAGTCTCAAATTTGCATTGTTTTATACATGTGCAATATAATACTGAATGTAGGATATCAAGCTATTGTATGGAAATTTACCTCATAAGGCCTAATTTTTCATGCTGTACATGTACATTAGGAAAGCAACATTCTTCACTCACATAGTGAACTAGTATTTGTTATGGACTTTATAAATCAACTCCCTAGTTATCGTTAGGCCTATATTGTTTTGTTTTGTTTTTATTTTGTCTTCCAATATCAGTCCAGGATGTCTTTGATTACTTCCGTGCTGTACTAAAGGCTGATGAACGCAGTGAACGTGCACTACAGCTTACAAAAGATGCAGTGGAGTTGAATGCCGCCAATTATACAGTATGGTAAGAAGGCTTTTATATGAAAGAGAGGTCGTGAGCTGTGATGCCAGTTTTCACCTTAGATTTCAGATCACATTGATTCCTTCTTGTCGGAGTCTCTTTTATACAGCCCTTTTCCACCTGCACATACATGTTTGTCCTTACTATGCTTATTCATGCTTGCATATCAACATATGCATTTTTCTCTCCCTTGGATTTTGTGTTTTCCCCCATTTTTCATATACATACATATATATATATATTTCTTTTTTCTTTTTTTTCTGTAAATTATAATTTTCATTTCTATTATCAATATCATTATTGTTATATTATTATAATTGTGTATATGCTTTGAATATGTTTGATAACTTACATTTGTTGGTTGACTCTCACTTTCATTTTGTTGCCTCTTGGTACACCTTTTTAGGGCTCGCTGCTTGTTCAGCCACCCTCCCCCATGCTGTTGCTATTTCACTCTATCCTTTCTTTATCCTTCTGTTGTTCCTTATCTTGTTTGATGTTGCCTCCCTATTCATCCTTATCCTTCAAAGGTTGCCCCCTATGGTCCACTGACCCTCCTCTGCCTTTTGTCTGTCCACCCTTCTGCTCTAATCCCCCCTCCCTTTACCTGTTGGGCTCCTTGCCCATGACTTCCTACCCTCCCCTTTTGTCTTCTTTGTTCTGTGTCCCTAGCCCGTCCCTGACTGTTCTTCTTGTGTGAAGTCCTTGTATGTGATTGCTTTCCCTGCCTGTGTGTCATTTTACCTGTGACGAAGATTCTACTAGGATCGAAAGCTCAGGCCCCTTTTGACTCCACTGTAGTTGTTTGTGAATAATAAATCTTGACAAAGATTGCAGAGGCTTTTAACTTCTAAATGTGTTTCTACAAGGAAATTTGATACACCTACAAAAGGAGATTAGAATCAAAAGGAACATTAACAACATGATCATAGTTTTTGCAAAGGTTTCTCTCAATTTTTTTTTTTTTTTGGGGGGGGGTAATAACTTGTTCTTTTTGTTCGTGTCAGATTTACCATATCTCACAAGACCCTCAGAGTTCTATGTTTACTGTAGACCTTGTGAGAAAGGGCTGTATTAGAGCATGAGTGGTTTATGAATGCATTTGAAGTGTAGAAAAGGCCACAAAAATTTTCAATTTCATATTTTATATGTGATAATGATTATGCAAACACGTTTGTGTAGTGCATTATCAGTTTGTGCGCACTAAAGAAAAAAGAAATGGCAAGTGAGTGAGTACAGACTCGCATTGAGTGCTTAACCAAAACAGCAAGATCTTTCCTGAATAGATAAATTTTTACAGGTTTCCTAAATATGCATTAAGCGAATCTGCATTCTTGATAGAGTGTGGCGAATTGTTCCATAGTTCTGCAGAGGCAGCTTGAAATAAAGACCTGTGCAATTTTGTACTACTCTTTGGAGAAACCAAAAGTGATGTGGACAAAGATCTTAAACTTGTGGTAGAAGTGTATAAATGCATCACTTCACATAGGATTGATAGACTTGGGCAGAACCTTCCATGCATTTGAATGTGAGGGTTAGAATTTTGAACTGAATACAATATTTCACAGGTGACGAATTGAGGTGTTGCATAATAAAAGCATATTGGGTAAACATGATAAGAATGTGTGACTGGGCGGGCAGGAGAATTCAGATTCATTATATTCATATAAACTGGTTGACATTGTGTCTATAACAAATGTATTTCATGGCAATTCCTATCTTGCCCTAACATATGAGCAATAAGTCTTCCCAACCTACTTAAGATGTGATGGCACCAGAAAGCAAAATTGGTGCATTCGTACATCCCCAGGGTAGCAAGTATTCCATGTTGTATGCTTCATTGTATGTGTATACTGGTAATCTAAACATGAATGTACAAGTACATGGTACTTTTACACTGTGTGAATAGGTTGATAACATTAGACAGTTGAAACGGCAAGTTTAGAATTAGCCTGAACACTTCCCTTGAATTTAAATGGATAAAAAGGAATTTTTTTTGAAAATTCATAGTAATGGTATATGTTTGATAAATCTTAAAAATGGTCATGCAGAAAGATATGTAGCAGTGTATCAGAAAATGGGAAATATAATGAATTACAAGCTGGAAATATTTTCTGATGGAAAACTACAGTACCAAAGTTGGAATAGGAGAGCCACACTCGTAAGATAGCCTCTAGAGGCCAATGGAAGCAATATGAAACCTATAGTCTCATTAAAGGAAGATAAACCCCAACAGCAACGTGGATTGAGTGAAAGCAGCAACATTAGTAGAACACATCAGTGAAAGTTTGAAGAAAATCGGACAATTGATGCAAAAGTTATGAATTTTTAAAGTTTTGATGTTGGATCCGCTGGATGAGGAGACTACTAGAGGTTATGACGTATGAGTGGACAACAATACCAAGAAAATATAAAGAAAATTCTGCAAAAATCCATTTTTCATGAAAATTACAAATTCCATCAACTTGATATTGACATATGTTAAGGGTAGCAATTATTCCCCCTGCTTTCTGAAAGCAGTTGGTCCATTGCTCTTTCATAATTCTAGAAAAGTGAATTTTTGTTGAATTTCCTTTATATTTTCTTTGTATTGTTGTCCACTCATATGTCATATCCTCTAGTAGTCTCCTCATCCAGCGGTTCCAACACCAAAACTTTAAAAATTCATAACTTTTGCATCGATTGTCCGATTTTCCTTAAACTTTCACTGTTATGTTCTATTAATGTTGCTGCTTTCACTCAATCCACATTGTTCTTTGGGTTTACCTTCCCTTTAAATGCTTTTCCACACTGACGTCTACAGAACAAGATGGTTCAGTGCTCATTTCTTTAATCCGTTGCTTGCAGGCATTACAGGAGGGTCTTGCTGCAGGCACTGAAAAAAGACCTGAGGGAAGAAATGCTCTACATCTCTGAAGTCATCCTTGATCATCCAAAAAATTATCAAGTTTGGTAAGAAAGCTTTTGCACATGCATGTCATTTGCCTGCATACTAAACAAAGTAAAAATTTTACATCAACTTATTACCAGTACTGTATATTGTATAAGCATTGACCTACTACACTTGTGGACTATGAATGGAGGTCTTTCTTTGATCCCATCTTTACCACCACCACCTGATTATGTGCATCTTAATGAATACATTCAGTTGTTTGGACCATGGTGATTGTTTGATTGTGTATCATCACTGAGAAAAGAAACCTTTCCCTCATTTTGGTCATATTTGGCTGAGGCACCTTTTTAGACTCAAATGCATTTGACTTAACATCAGTGATGGGGAGCTGCAAACCTTGTTACATGATAAATTTTGCGTCACTAAATTGGTAACCACTGAAGTGGACACTTGTGGACATGCATGTAATGTTGCTTAATGTTAGGAAATACATGCCATCTAAGTCTATCATTACTGTCCATATGTACTCTGAAACAATATCCAAAAAAATAGGAAAAATTAGATTACAAATCACAACCAACTTGTCAAAATATTTGTTTTTTTTGTAAAGTATATGTATTTTGCAAATGAATTGCATGAGTGATGGTTTCCCAATATACGCTACAACTGCACATGCATTTTTCTTGATTTAGGAAAGCGCCGTCTTGTTTTTATCCAGGCTCACTGTCAGCGGTGATGATGAGATCAAAGCGGGAAAGCATGTCTAAAATGTTATAGTGATGCTTTTGACAGAAAGAGGTGCATGAATTAACAAGTGATGAAGGTCCATGTGTAGTAGGTCCTGTGCATGAGGACCTTCAGAACATTCAGAACAGACCAAAAGCCTGTATTGAATAACAGATCTTCATCCTAATCTTCATAATACTGCAGAAGTAGTAATAGTGGTTAGTTGTAGTAGTAATAAGTAGAGTGGTAGTAGTAATAGTAGAAGTAGTAGTAGTGGTAGTAGTAGTAGTGGTAGTAGTAGTAGTGGTAGTAGTAGTAGTGGTAATAGTAGTAGTGGTAGTAATAGTAGTGGTAGTTGTAATAGTAATAGTAGTAGTAGTAGTAGTAGTAGTAGTATATGAGATACAGTAGTTTCAGTAATAATTATAATAATGATGTTCATGATTATGGTGATAAACTAATGCTAAAAGTAGTGATGATAATTTTTCTCATTGTGTTTTTACTAAAAAGCTGCCGTAGTTCACAGAACAAAACATGACTCATTCCCTCGGCCATCATGATCAATTTTATTTATTATTTTTTTTCTGCAGGCATCATCGGAGGGCCATCGTGGAGTGGCTGCAGGATCCATCCCAGGAGCTGGAGTTCACCGAGAGAGTCTTGCGGAAAGACGCGAAGAACTACCACGCCTGGTCCCACCGACAGTGGGTCCTGCAGACCTTCAAGCTGTGGGAAAAAGAACTGGACTACATCCACAAGCTCCTCATGGAGGACCTCAGGAACAACTCGGCGTGGAACCAGAGATACTTTGTCGTCAGCAGCACGACAGGCTTCGGGGACAAAGATGTCGTGGAGCGGGAAGTCAAGTAAGCTAGTTAGCATGGTTGCCATGGAAACTGAGAAGCTATATGCTTTGCAAGGGTATCACATTCCTGTGCACCTTTTTGACAGCCAGTAAACTGCAGTGAATTTAAACTACAGTGCACTCCTGTCATAACGAACACAGTTATAACAAAATTCGGTTACAATGAAGTGAAAATTCAGGCTGCACCATTATCCGCTTTATGTATTTTTATTGTTTATTTGTTCGGTTTTAACAAAATTTCGATATAACAAAAGAAAACTGCTGGTCCCAAGGACTTCGTTATAACGGGAGTCCACTGTACTTGATTGAAAAAAAAAAAACACCACCAAATGTTCTGTTGGTGTGCTACATGCAGTAACATAAAGTGGTCTCAAGGCAGAATAAAATTCTAGTACTGATGCTGACCATAGTTTGTGTACACCACAATTGACTCTGTGGTGAAGAAAGCGTGTGGAGAGACAATACTGTGTGCTCGATGAGGATGTCTTAAGAATTTGAATGCAAAAGCAGATAAATGCCATTTCAAAATTTTATATAAAAGTAAGGTCATCATCAAATAGAGAAAAAATAAATCTTTTCAATGATACTGCACTCGTAATATAACAAGAAGTATTTTTGAAGAGATATTTTCATTGTTACCTCTGCCAAAGATGTAATGTGGAGTGGGTGTTGGTCTGTTTGTTTGTCAGTTTGCAAAGTGACTCAAAAACTTGTGAACATATTTGGATGAAACTTACAGCTTTACAGGAAAAGTTAATAATGACGTAAGGGACAAATGATCAAATTTTGGTAGTGATCCAGAAGTTTCATGGATTTTTGAAGGATTTTATTATCTTTTGGCAAATAGGGTCAATGAACTTGGGAGTTCAAGCTGCGCATATTTGAGGTTTGCGTACACGCACTAAAGCGCATGCTCTGCTTGAGGCACAGCGTGCAGCAGGCAGCTGATGAGGTAAACACAAGGCTTCTTTATCATTGGAAAATGGATGATTTTCAGCATGCTTGTAGGGTGGAAATGAGCTACTTCAGGTCTGCGCCCTCAGAGTGCTTTTCTAGTTTTCTTTGTTTTTCAACAGCTCCAGTCTCAAATATCTCAAGTTGATAAGAATGAATATGTTGTTTTTTGCATTTAAACTCTTTATAATAATTAAGATCTTTCATGCTTAACACTGAAGGAACGTGCCATTTGTTGTCTCTACAGGTACCACTGTCATTATATCAGAAATTGTTATGTTAGGTGAACAATTAAAATCACATCCCCTGTATAATGCAATGTGTAATGTGCTTGTGTCAATGAATAGGTAATATTTCCCTCCAAGTTATATTCATAGCCAATCTATAATAATCATGAGCACAATCCATGTAAGCGCTCTGTAAAACCAGACATCTTGTAATGCCTGAAAGTTGTGCCACTGCTGTAACAGTTAGACGTACAATGTACCGTGTGATCAAATACGATTGCTACTGCACTTCCAAATTTAACATAACTGTGTGTCAACAGGCATCAAAACTCTTCAATACTGTCGTGATATTTCATGTAGTACACTTGAAATTTCGTCACAGTTGGTAATTCATGAAAGTTCAGTTTGCTAAAAAAGTCTGTCATCTCCAATTCGCGAATGTTTTTGGTCTTGGAATACATGCCCCCCTGGAGAGACTGTACTCATTGGATGTACTTTGCTCTCTAACCTGTCCAGGTATACTATGGATTTCATCAAGATGGCGCCAAACAACGAGAGCTCCTGGAGTTATTTGAAAGGGTAAGACTGTGGTCTGTACTTCAGCCTGCGTGGTGTGAACTCTCTGTCTGACAATTGTAGTACCCCCCTTTCATCAGTCTAAACTTCCTGATTTAAAGTTTTGAAAGGCATCTTCTTTTGGGCATGTGAGTCTTATGTAATGAGGTTTAAACTGTCAGGCAGTAGTACGGTAGTTGTCTCTAATGTACTGTTTGTGATGCATCATTACACATGTACACTTACACATTTAAAAGCTGAGGGTTCAGTGTAAGGCAGTCACATAAATGCCGGACTACTCCTGCACATTGTATCTGCATTGTTTGTTTGTTTTGTTTTGTTTTTCCGATTTGCTCCTTTTCGTCTTCTTGGGGCTGCTGCCACCCAGGGCTCTCATGCAGCGTGACATGCACAGCTTCCCTGGCCTGCAGGAGATGTGTCAGGCGATGTACGCGGAGGACATCCGCTCCCCCTACCTCTTGGCCTTCATGGTCGACATGTATGAGGAGATGCTGGAGAAGAAGGCAGCGGCCCCCGACGGCACGCTCCTGAAGGCCACCCAGGTGAGACCTGAGAGCAGTGTTCTGTTCAACTTGAGTTGAATTGAATGGAATTGACTTGAACAGTATGGTATTGAACTGAAATGAATTGAATTGAATAGGATTGAATAGAGTGTAATCGAATGAAATTAATGGACATCTATGGCATTTATGGAATTGAATGGAAATTTATGACATTAATGGAATTGAATAGAAATGAGTAGAATTGAATAGAGTGGAATTAAACGAAATTAAGTGAAATTTACGTAATTTATGGAATTGAATGGAAATGAGTAGAATTGAATGTTAATGAATGAACTGATTTGAAAAGAGTTCAATGGAATTGAACTGAATCGATTTGAATTCCACTGAACATATAACAGTTTAGACATGCAAAAGATGTAATTCACAGGCAGAGAGGACATTGCATTTGCTGAGCAAGAAGTGTGAATAGATCGTACTTGACGGCCTTCTCTGACCCGTCTTACCTTTCCCGTGCAGCTCTGTGATGTCCTGATTCAAGTGGACAGCATTCGGCAGAAATACTGGGAGTACATCAAGAGGTCCCTTTCCCTTCGGTTCGGGGCACCCCAAGATCAGACTTAGCGTCCGGGGATCTTGTCCTGCTCGCTGACCTTGTCACCACGGTAACAAGGTAGTGAGGGAGATGGGGTCTCGTTCGAACTCTGTAAAGGACCGAGTGTGCGGTTTACCCCCTGCAGTTTCAGCGGAGATGACTTGTGAGAGGATGACTGCTACATGTACGAGGAAAATGAAGATGGGAAGGATGCCTCTGAAAACAAAACCTAAGAGCTCTACCACCGATTGTTCCGTGGATGAAACACCTGCTGTAGCTGTTCTTAGCTTGAAATGTACAAATGTAATGGGGTGTTTGCTTAAAAGGTGGAAGCTTGTGGATAAATAAAAAGAAAAGAGATATGCAAAGTATTGGAAGTTAGCGCTGTTATGCAATCGCTGTTACACTTGATAAATGTGTTAAGTTAGATGATCATGTGAATATTTCTCCTCTTGTGATGAAATGAAATGGTATTTCCTTGAGGCTGATATTGCACATCCATTGAAGTATGTCAGGACCTTCCAATGGTCTTTTAACATGCTAGGAGCACCAGAGATGTTCCCCCCCCCCCCTCCTGCACCAATTTGCGATCAGATGCCAAGGAAAATTGTGTTGGAGCAGCAGCATCATAAAGAAGCATGTCAGTGCAGTTTTTGATTAAGGGAGTTTTGTCCTCAATTGAATAAGGGCAGGCTAGTCTAATGGTGCGAGGTGCAGTGCTTTTTCCCTCCAAAGGCATTTGAACCATTTTATGTAAATGTGTAGATGTGATGGCGGTAACTGTAAGCACGTAATGTATGCCATGCTGGTTGTAATGCGTGTGATACAATGGTCATATGTAAAGTTACTACAGTTGTATAGTGCTAAATCATGTATTGTGCAGTGCAAGAACACGGAGGATTGTTCTTTTTCAATGTGAAATATATCAGATGAAGCCAATCTTTTTTTTTTCTGTCTTTCCCCCTGTAATTTCCCTCATTCAGCCTAGAACTGCTTTATTAAGGATAAAGTGGACGTGGCCTGAAAATGTGACATGGCAGTTGTCCCTATGATTACAAACAAACGTGGAGAGAATTTGTTTTCCACATTTTCCACTTTAAAGTAGCAACATGCTGTTGGTGGTAGAGTTCTGTCGGAGTTTGATCTTTGTCGGTACTCTGCTAAGAATGCTGCACTGCATTACAGCCAAATTAAATATCCTATATTTGATGGCCCTTGGGTAAATGGATAACATTCCAAAGAGGCAAGTTTGTATTCCACGAATACGATGTCTCATGAAACAAATGCAATGGATTGATGAACATGTCGGTAGAATCTGACAGTGGTCAAGAAAGTTGTGACCATTTTGATATGGGTAAGATGTTTGATTGGCACCACGGCAAGAGTTCTCAAGGTAATGTTGCTTGCATTATACCTCCCATGTTCTGTGCATGATTATTGTCATCAATTGTATGTTAACTTTTGCACTGAAAAGGATGTAAATAGGTCTGTAAACTGGAGGATTTCTGTGCAAGAAAGGCCAGATATATCACAGTAATATATTACTCATCTTATAAGATGAGGTCCCAATAGGATGGAAATGCTTTCATTATGAAACATAATTCTGAAGTGGATTCCCTTCTTTGGCCCAAGAATGACTTCATGAAGAATTCATCCATATCCCTCTAAAAATGGAGATTTGCCAAACATTTATGGTTTTGTTACCGTTGCATGAAAAGTAAATGTACATGTTTTGACTGTCATTTTTGTCTTGTTTTGTTTTTTGTTTTTTTAATTGAGAAGGTATTACTGTGGTTCTACAGATCTTTATCTGTTGGCTCTTTTCTAGTTTTTATTCACATTCAATGCACTTTTACTTTGTATTAATTTCTCTCAATCGTGCAATCAATGTGCAAAATTTATCCAGTGTTTAGTAACTTAATCATCCAAACTTGCTATACCAAGGAATTTGCATATTCTTCATAAAGGACAGATGCTATGCACATTGTTTGAAGATAAGTGATTTATTTATGGTGCCATCACTAACAAGCAATGAGTTTGACAAGGTTCGATGTGATTTGTCTGTATTATGTGCATGTACATGCCTAAGTGAGTCAATAGCAATGTAAATCAAACCACTGTCATTCCATCTCCGTTGTGTCCTAGTAATTAATTGTGTCACTTACACCTACCCCACACCCTGCTGTGTTTACCCAGTTACTGTATAATACGTATATTTTTCTGGTGGTTTCATCTGTGCAACTTTTGTGGGTTATATTTGCAAGATGAACAACACACCATGATGTTCCCTCTGACAACAATTTGCAATGAATATACATGTACAGACCTCCCAACCCTTCTGACTGAAAAATAGGAATGATTTCGTTCTTAAGTACAACTGTACATGTAGGAAAGAAAGAGCAGTTCCCGTAGGAGTGTGTAGTAAACTTATCAAGGAAAAGGAAAAGCTGCCATTGAAACAAAAGCTGGGAATGGTCAAATTTCAGATGCTTTCCCTAACATTCAGAATGGTTGGAAGGTTTAAAGTTTTAAATATATTCTCCATGGCAGGCAATGGATGACTTTGCATTAGAGAAGAAATACCTATTTCTCATTCCATTATTTTATAGACTGCAAATTCAACCACTCATGAAAATACATTGTCCTGATTTGCAAAAGATAATGTGCATGATGTAATACAACATTTACAGCATACGAAAGGACTTCCAAACATCACACCACCTCTACTCCACATATATTGCAAATGCATTCAAATTTATTTTTCGTTCTGCTTCTTTTCCACATTAGACACAAGCACATACATTGCTTTGCAAGGAAATTCCGAAATTATGTGTTGAAATAGAAAGGAGAAATTGAGGGGGGAAAAACAGAAATCCCCAAGTCATGATTTAAAATAAACAACAACAAAAAACAAAAAAATACATATCTCCTGATGGTTACACATTTGCTTCAAGTTGACAGCTATAGTTGATTTATCTGTGTTATAGTGGAACACATAATCATTTCCCAATATTTTTCATACTTACATCTTCATCACACACACAGAAAATCAAGCTTTGCTCTCTTCTCAGATAGACTTTAATAATGTAACCATGGTTATCAACGATTACATTTATATACAAATACAACATACTACAATGTCAATCTCCCTACAGTGACAAAAGAACAAAAAACCCGCCCAAAAACAAAAAACATGTTCAGGTAATGTTCCCCTTAATCTGCTCTAACCTCTTGGTATACATGTCTTTTGGTTCCTTCTCTGATTCATATAAGAAAAACACAGAAAAAAAAATATCTGAAAGAAAGTCACAAAATGACCACAATGAAAATACTGTTATGTACACACTGAAGTTCTCCAGATCTTCTGAGAGCTGCACAAGCGGAGTATGTGATCTCAAAACAAAGTGGAAAAAGATTACACACACACACACACACGCACTCTCAATCACTCACTCACATACTCGCCACCAAAATAATGACCTGTGTGGAGAGTGGGTTGTTTCTGATGATACATTCTTTCAAAGAGTGGGGGAATACTACATTTCCCTGCGCCAGTTGACTGAAAGGCGTCAGACAGGAACATAGAAAGATAAACAGAAAAAGAATGTGTCACATCACAGAAACTGATATACCATGACATATTCATCACTTTATCAACACATACATTAATAATAGGCACTCACATCGAAATACTGGTGTAATCATACACGACATACATGTATACCACTGGAAAACAAGATGATTGTAGTGGCAACAAACTCAAGTCTTGCCAGGGGCTAAAATCCGAAGGCAAGTTGCAAAGTGCCTGTAAATCACTGCAGACATAATTATACAGTTGTATCTGGTTCTCTCCCAAGCTGAAAATGATGCAGCTGGAATTTTTTCAGGGTTTTCTTCTTCTTTTGCTGCTGCTGTTGTATTCACTCACTTGACTACTACTATGTGAACTAGTAATGTGTGGGCCTGTTGCACTGCCATGCCAGAATAAGGTTTGGATTCTTGCATGCAAACATACAGCCCTCGCACAGTTCAGAGCTTGGCCTATCCTCTTTATTTCTTGCCCTCAAGTAAATGTCCTAACTGCCAACTAGAATTCTTATGCACACACTCAAACTTGAATAATTCTAAATATAATAGATGATTGACGGGAATGACTTGCAAATTAATCTTTATGAGAATATTTAAGAGAAAGTGAGCTTCATAGAATTTCCTCTTTTTTCTTTCTTTTTGCACTACCATGTGCAGCGTGTCGTGTTTCGCAAAAAGGGAGAAATTGTCAAGAAACTGTGCAGCCATAAATTGGAACCCTCTGAATACACATATATTTATGGCTTCATGTTCAGACGTTCAAGGACATACTATCACTAATCCAAATCAAAACATTTTCACCTTTGAGAAAATACAGATTGAAGATTTTATTGATATTTTTTTGCAAAAGTGAGAGCTACCTGCTTGCACGACTGAGTATATGGTACAATTTGTACTCTGGTAAAGAAAGTGGTTGCGACTATTTTCAAATTTAATGCCATCGGGGTCTCGTTACATGGAAGATGTTAGGACGGCAATTCTTGCTTGAATGGAAACCTCTTATAGCAACGGCCAATCAGGAAGCAGAGTTTCTTGTCATTACCATGACACTTACCATTGCAGCAATAGTTGCTGTCAAAACCACATTTTATACAAAAATTGAGCCTGGATCTTAACAGTCTTACATGAAGAAAAAATTGCCAGCAATTTATGCATGTTGGTTGGGAAACATTACTACACAATCTTAGGTGAAATTTTTTCTTTCCCTGGGCGTCCTTTCAGGAATGTCTGGATACGTTCATCCCGATTTGTGCATAACTGAAGAGAATAATGTCACCATCTTCTGCATTTTGTTTGCAAACATCAGATCACATGACGTAACTCACTTTTCTGTCTTACAATGACCTCACAAAGTCCAATCTTACCTTGATAACAAACCTATCAACTTTGATTTGTCCACATATGATGCCGACTCTTCAAAAAATTGATTTAACGTTTCACATTCTTAAAATTTCTGCACAGAATACCAAGTGGATATTCAATATTCTATAACACGTTAGCTTTGATTATAGAAAAGTCACATATACCACAAACCATACACCACCAAAAGGCAAGCAAATGTAAAATTAGAAATTCCTTTCAAATATCAATGCTATAACAGACTATCTATAATTATATTACAGTCATTTTATCATGTATGAAGAGACAGAGGAGCTAGCATGCCTTTCAACACATGGCTCATACACGCTGAATAGTAATAAAAATACAAATAAAAGTAATAATGATAAATGAATGCCCATAAACTTGATACAGAGAACTTCATACTGCCTTGCAGGTTGGTCTGACACATTTTTTGATTCCATTCATGACGTAAGTCTGAACTTCATTATCACATGACCACCAACTGCAAGATCTGGGGTTTAGCCATTGCCAACAGACATCGCATAGGCAATAGCTATACTTGTAACTACACTGAAATTAATGTGCATGTTCAATATTCCACTTGTGCCGTTTGGATCAGGTTGCAACATGCGAGGAAATGCCCGACTTTTGCTTCCTTGTCGAGCAGCTTCTCAAGCAATGGGCTCACAAGTGGAGTAAACAGGAAGGTGAAAGGTCATACTGAATGCTAAAGTGAAACATTACCAAGGAACTACGAAGCCACAATAGAAGAGTCACATTCAGGGGTACAGTGAAACATACTCGAGAAATAGCAGTGAAAAACAGATTGGGCAAATGCTCATGAAGTCGAGACCAATGTGAAAATTCAGTCAAATAATCGAGCATGGTATTTGATTGGTACCTTTAACTACGTCGTAGCTATCTTGTTAATACTAATGACCCCCCAGATATTAAGGTTTATCTTGCGTGCATAATGTAACAAAATTTCACACAGTGGGGAATGCTTCCTTTGTGACGTGGCTAAAGACGTAGCAAGGATAATACCCCCAATCTCCCAGGACAGATGAAATCATATCCTTTGTACAAATTCATACGAAGCCATGTTTAGCTTTCTTGTGTGTATACAGTCGATGAGTAATCACTGCAGTAACATGACCACGTGAGCTTTTTTACAGTCCCTCGGGATGAAACAAATGTGTGATATTCACTTTGCAATTTTTTTGCACTCTTGTTTGAATTTGCACTGATTCTGTAAAAACACCTTTTACCTTGAAGGGAAGTCCCATTTGATTCCAACACAAACATCGCATGCAACTTCACAAACAGTACTGCCACAGGCAATGCTTATCGAGTAACAATCTCGGGCACTTGTAATTGAGAGTTGATTCAAATGACAGGGGATAAACCATAGCAACTGATCAGTGAAGATTTCAGCTCAACAGAGACAGATATCGCCAAATTCAAGATTATCCCGACTACAAGTAAAGGGCCTGAATTCACGAAGGTGGTACAATCTTTGCCCATGGTATAAACCATGGACAAAGATTGTACCACCTTCGTGAATTCAAGCCAATGAGTGTGACACAGTACTCCACAAAGATTCTGTGATCGAAGAGTCTGTAATCATGACTTCTTTTATAAAAATTACAATATGCTATACCCTTGCTATTCCACAAGCCGTGAATGCAAGATGTTTGGATCCCAATCTTGGTGATAGAGGTAGTCCACAACTTGGTAAAAATCAGAATATTATGTTTCACTTGACAGCTAAAACAGACAAGGGATGAAAATGAAAACCTTGTGTTACAATCACTAGAACAATGCAATATTTCTGAAGTGTGCACGATTTGAATAACAAACCCTCTTCAACATGGCCAAAATCTGCTTGGCAAGGGGCTACTGAATGCTTTTTAGTGTGGGAGAGGGGAGTGGCACTCTTGTTCAAATGGAAAAATCTTGGGGCTGAAGCTTCTGGTTCCGTGGCCCCTGCTTAGCACTTATCTCATCATGCTGTTCTTCACTGACAGGTCCTGTTTGTTCATAAATATTTCCCTAAGTTGCTGACTTTCTTTCACCACATTGAGTAACACAAGTGTGTTACTATTTTGAATTTTTTCATTATCTTAATTTTCATAAATTTGCTATGATTTTATGCTGAATGATATATTGTGATTCATTATTATCATCATTAATTGAAAAAAATACTGTTACATCAATCATCGTCGTTGCATAAATTAAATCAAAGATCAACGGGGGGGGGGGGGGGGGGGGGGGGGGAGGTGGGGGGGGGGGGGGGAGGGGAGGATGTGGGCAAACAGTAGTGATGATAGGAAGTAGGAGTGTGATTGAACTTCCTTTTATGTGCCACAGCAACACTCTTAGCATTTGATTAACTATTCAGTGGTTGACAAAGGATGAAATGGAAAAAAAAAGACAATTCATACTTTCATACTATCACAAGTGCTCACAAAGTGAAACCAGAGGGTAATTCGTGAAGCTGTTACTACATCTTTTTGACTAGGTTCTCTCCAAGAATTCTTTGGTGATAACTTGTAAATTGATTTAGAAAAAAAAACACAAAAAAAAGACACACAATAACAATACCACAAAATCACAGTGGATAGATTATTTTGATGCATAAGCAAAATTTCTGAAACCAGAAATGACATTATTGGATTCCCCTGCCCCCCCCCCCCCCCTCCTTCCGAAAAACAGAAAGCTGTTTATCTGAAAGATAATGGGCTAGACAGTCTAACATTGTCAATCCAACCACTTCGGCAGTGCAAATGAATGAACCAGACAATCCACTGTATCGTCGAAGAAGAAGACATGCAACATACAACTTGTTGATGTGCTCTCATATCCCATTGATAACATGAGGTGCTGACTAAGTGTGAAAATGAGAAGAAAATTCCCGAAAAATCAATGTGTATTGTAATGCTTGTGGTTGGAGCAGAGAATCTTCGATTCTATTTGATTTCATTCCACCTGACATACCTGCATTCATGCTTACACCACAATATATATTGATAATGCATGGGGGAGATATTTAGAATGTAAGCACAGCAACTTTTACATGTGTGTCTTTTTCTTCTTTGTTTCTTTGGTAAATAGAGTTTTTAGTTTCTCTTTGTTGTCCTCAAGCTACAGCTACAAGATAGCACAGGCGCCCATTTCATAAAGGGGTTTGCAAGGATTTAATGTTGCTATAATCGGTTACCATGGTAATGCCTCAAAAACTCTGATTGGTTGCTGCATGGCTGCTACCATAGTAACTGCATTTACTGCAACTTACAGTAGTTGCACAGGGCTCAATGAAATGGCGGGTGCCCAAATGTAGGGATTTAACATTTTTGTGTGCATTCCAATGGCTGAAACACCGATCCTGATGCTTTGGACATTCTCACAAGGGAATCCAATGGCTCTGTCGGATTCTATTTGCAGGATTCGTGATGAATGAATTAGGTGTCATCCTAGACATTTGTAATCTTAATATGCCTGGCTTAGTGCAGCCAACAAATACATAACAAACACTTATTACTGTATGCACACAATACAAATATTTTTTAGTAACAGATCTGTAAGGCCAACCGATGACATTTTTTGTGCTACACTTGAAATTCACAAAAAAAAAAAAAAAAAGGAAAGGAAGAAGAGACATCATTGATTTCTTCTAAAATCACAAACATTTCAATAACATTTGTCTAGAAACATCACATATGTACCACCTGATGTTTATAAGTATGGAAAATCAAACAAAACTGACATACATACAAAAATATCATACCCACAATCGAACAGGTGAATATACTCAAGTCTTTTACCGTTTGCAGCCTCCGGATAATGAGGTGACTTTCTCACTGTACAGATCTCTCATCAATTTTTTTTTTTCCTGCACATTTCAGATGGGGAGTGAATCATCATTTTGTTTATCGAGCTTTCTGAGTTGACAAGTCTACATGTGGGACTTCGTATCCTACTGTGCACCACAACACCGCGACCCTCACCCCCCCCCCCAAAAAAAAAAAAAATGCTGCTGATATAGATTGTAAGAATACAGTCAATTGTGATCAGGCATAAGTTATGACACTTTCTGTCTGTGTGTGTGTGTGTGTGTGTGTGTGTGTGTGTGTGTGTGTGTGTGTGTGTGTCTGTGTCTGTGTGTGTGCAATGAGTCTTCTTAGAACAGCTCTGATCTTCCTCACTTGTGTCAATGCATTTAATAATCAATGATGCGGGTGCACAAAGGATAATATATCATCAGGATTTTTTTCTGTTTTCTCCTTAAAAAAAAACAAACAACAAAACAGTGTTGGCTTTTTATTGATTTCAGAATTAAACAGGGTCGAACTTTTACCCGATTTATCTAATGGCGCAGAGCTGTGTTCCCACTTCTGATAGCCTCCCATGAACAACTTGTCCTTTAACAACGCTTGCTGTGCATTAATGTTTCAAGTCGACACTTTCAGACAAGGTATGAATATGAGAAGGAATACCTGTTTTTTTCCTTGAATATAAAGACAAATGGAGAGTTTGAGTACCTTTCTCCACATGAGATCTACCATCATCCCACAAAAATTGTTCTTGGTCCACTTTCAGCAAAGTAAAGATAGAGGTAATGATAGATTACTTGTAATCAGGACCCACTCCTACAACTATACCCCTTCTTCACATCAGAGGATGTTATTCACTGAAGCTTTTCAACGCCAGACCGCTGATAGCCGCATGTTTCCATGGCAGCCATTCTTCCCATGCAAAGGACTAGCAACAAGCAGCATCTCAATGGCTAAGTGATATCATATGCTGTGCTTTCACTCCAAATCAAAACATTCTCTAGCTGTCTTTTTTCTCTCTTTTTTTGGAGAATTGTTGGGAAGTTAGAAGTCTTCTCGAATGGCACAATGTGCCTGGTTGATACTGTCTGCTGACTGTTGCTAGTCACCTCAGGTGTACCATGAGGAGTTGGCATCATCTGCCCATTTTTTTCTCGCGTGGGTAGGTGATTCACAGAGTATTCTGCAGAGCAGTCATATGTGGATTCTAGATGCACTTCAAATATCACAAATATATGAACTTTTAATAGCTTCAAGAGGTTACACATTGAGCACTTTCATTCAAGTCTCGTCATCCGGATGTGTATATTACAAGTGTTTCTAGCCTACACCATGCAGCTAAATTACCCAAGAGTCTCTGATATCGAAAAAAAAAATAGAATAAATAAAGATTGGCAGGTAGATGAAAAGAGATATGTATGCTCAGGTATCAGAGCAGCTTGTACAAGGTTCATTCAGTCATATATATTCCAAGATTTATGTATAAAATGGATAAATTCAGCACAGCATAGTTGATAGGTAGAGACCAGCAGGATAGGTAAGACATGCTTTGTATCTACTGCACAGATTCCATACGTGATCCTTTGAAAAATACATGCATCATATCTCTCAAACTCTATTTCCCTCTCAAAAAACGGTCTAATTGATATGTGAGGCTCTCATTCGCTTTCCTGATTTGAGGGAAAACAAGAAACCCAAACAAAACAAAACCATGGATTATCAGAGATATCAAAACTATGTCTACAATTGTCTCGTCCAGATTCTGTACAATGGAACCACTTTCTTGAACGCTGGTACACAAAATATCTCTTTCTGTCTGTTACCACAGATTTAGAGAATAAATGACGGCTAACAAAGCAGGGTAGTGCAATCTTGTGGAGACAGTCTTGTCGTTGACAAACCCAAGTTCTTCTCAAAACCCTACACTGCAGCCGAGTGCCTCCGTTAACCTGATGAGCGATTCCAATTGGCAGTTGTTGTCATACAAAGCAGCTGTGTGTCCACTCTTGTGGGACCGTCCACACGGATGACCAAAGGCCCTGGCCAAGAGCACGCTCTCCAGAGCTCCTCTGCGGTTCCCTCGCTCTGTTATCTTGCGCTTTTCCAAACCCTCGACCATCCCACAGCATCTAACAATCTTCAAATCCAACATTCAAATAGAACATCCAAAACCCATCGACTGAGGGGTGACGCCGCCGTCCCCTCCCCCCAAAAAAGAATACTGTCTGTTGGGATAAAGCTCCCTCGGCCCAACGCCAGAGTTTCCTATTTACAGTTGCTTGACACGTAGGTGTAGGTGCGCGTGGGCGATTTCGAGGGCTGTTCGGGCGGCGTCACATTGAGAAAGTCCCAGATGAGAATGGTGTCGTCGTGTGAGCTGCTGACAATCTGGAATTCGTCAAACTGCAGTCTGAAGACTCTGCCTGTGTGCTCCTATTGGGTGGGAACACACAGAGAAACATTTCTTGACCAACGTCCCAATTCATAGAATGAAGAGCAATCTGGGGCCCGTTGCATAAAACTTACCGTTGAATTTCAATGGTAACTACCGTCAAAATTAGGCGTCACAGCCAATCACTATCAAGGATTATAAAATTTACCGCTAATTTGAAGACTTACCGCTAGAAAGGAGTGGTAAGTCCAGCGGCAAGGGTTTTATGCAACAGGGCCCTGTTAACTGGCACTGTTTTATACAATTAACAGGTGATATTGCACCTATTCAAAAGCTCTTTGTGCTGTTTGTTTGTTTGTCTATTTTTAAAAAAATATCATTGAGATAGTGAGAAGCAGGCTAGATAAATGAACAAAGGGGACAGAAACAGAACTATCTTGTCTTTTATAGCAGTTTATTGCTAATCATCCTTGAATGATACACATTCTTGATCTGTTGACTTTAATGAACACTTTTTCAGTGAAAACACTTAGTATTGTGGGAGTTATTCACACATCACAAATTTGTGCAATTTCTTGACATTTTCACTGGGCGTTTCACTTAATATTTCTGCATTTACTGAAAGTAGATATATTCCTGAAGAAACCTCCCATATGTGATGCTCTCTGCCAGCAATGCTCACAGATTTTTCTGACTGTTTCCTAACTCTCTTTTTCTTTGCGACAACACTTACAACCAACGTCCTGAGGCAGAGAGTGCCAGCTGGTGAACGTGGGTCCAGAGCGGCCTGTAGGTCCCACACCTTGATTTTCCTGTTGTAAGGAAGATAATGTGAGAAGTATAAATCAAATATCTCCATTCTTGCAAAGGGTACTAATAACTCACACCCTGGCAGTCATCCAGTCGAGAGAGAGTAGGTGGGACAGGAAGGGGTACTGATGAGTAGATAGGGCACGAAAAACACTGGGCAAAAAAGCAAATTATTACCCGTATCAGGTATGTGAGCTGTGCTTCTATGAAATTGTATTCCCCATATTCCCTTCCGCAGCAAAGGCCTATGGGATTTGCATGTTAAAATCAAGGGGAATATAGCATCCGGGCACTTGAGCTCCCAGTGAAGAAAATTTGCTGTTGATGACAGTTTCTAGCAGAGTAGTTTCGCGACGAAGGGCAAATTCCCACACGTTAACATGTAAAACGAAAGGATGGCTGTGACCGTGTGAGCTCACACATAATAAACACGCGTTGCACATTACCACCATCGCACATGACACAGCAAACATCACCACATTGTACAACAAACAAAAGTAAATAGCTCCCTGAAGTGACCAACTGACTCGTTGATAAAAGATGGTCTAGCTCTCCCAGCAAGCCGACCTTGCGGCAGAATCCACAGCCGCCGTAAAGATGAACTCACCCGTCATAGGCTCCACTGACGATCCTCTTGTTGTCGAATCGGATACACCTGACCAGCTCTTCATGTCCTTCCAATACCCTCAGACAGGCTCCGCACTCAATGTCCCATAATCTACCAACAAACAAACATTGGCAAAGATTCTTGTTATTTCTGAATTCCATGTTCATTCACGGCTCCACTCTGTCTACTTTCACTCAAATAGAAAAAATAAGAAAAAATGATGAGCAAAATCTCACTGACATTGTCTTGAGGCTCCCCCCCCCCCAAAAAAAAGACAGAAACTTACTTGCAGTTAAGTTCATCAATTAACAACTCAATGTTATGATTATTGAACTCTATGTGAATTACTATAAGAAAACAAAGGCTTTTATTCACTGCACTTAATAATTTCTAGTAAATGAAGAGCACCTTGCAGCAATCTTCAAAGCTTAAAGTCAGTTAATCAAAGAAGTGCTGACCATCTGCAGACAAAAACAAAACGAAACTAGAAAAGCACTCAGAGAGTGCAGACCTCCACCAAGCAGCTCATATCCACCCATACATGCATGCTAAAAATCATCCAATTTTCCCAATGATAAAGAAGCCTTGCGTTTACCTTATCAGCTTCCTGCTGTACGCAGCGCCTCGAGCAGAGCATGCGCTTTTAGTGCACGTATGCAAACCTCAAACACGCGCAGCTTGAACTCCTAAGTTCATTGACCCTATTTGCCAAAAGAGTAAAAAAATCCTTCAAAAATTACTAAAAATTCCCGGAGAAGTATCAAAATTTAATCATCTGTTCCTTGTGCCATTATCAACTTTTCCCGAAAGTTTCTTCCAAATCCATTCCTAGCTTTTTGTGTAATTTTGCAGACAGACAAAAAATAAACAAACAAACCAATGCCCGCAAAAACATAACATCCTTGGTGGAGGTAACAAAATGATACAATACCTATTTCCTTTTCTTTGTATTCTGAGTAAGCACTTACGGAGGGAATCAGGCATGTGCTACAAATGCTGCTTAGAACAATCAACAGATAGGCAAGCGTTTGCTTGGTTTTTTAGTCTTTTTAATAATCATGAAGGCCTGTAGGTGGCAAGTGATTTTCTCAACCAATCGCCTTCAAACATTACACAGGAATCTATCTGATCACTATTCACAAAGTAGCCTTGAAGGACAGCTCTACTAAATCTCCTGTATGCCCGTGATGCAGAGTTCGGTCAGCCGAGATGGCTCAACTCTCTACCCTCCCCCAATCACTACCATTCACTTCTTGACCCCTCTCTCGATCTCCGCACCTGATGGTGTTGTCCGATGACCCGCTGACCACTAGCCTGTCTCGGTACTGCAAGCAGGCAATGCCTCTCCGATGTCCGTTCAGGGTTCGCACAAACTCGCACGTTGACGTGTTCCATACCTGCAAGACAACAAGAAAGACGAAGAAACTGTGTTATAAGGTTTCAGTACTGTACAAGCACTAAAGGAGTACTGTGTCAGAAAATAGTTACGTGCATTTGAAGGACTTTAAGCCAATTACCTGGTCTCCTGGATTAAGTGACCAGACAGCACTTCGTTACAAAACACTATTAAATGCTGCCACAGACTGAACATGCCAAAAACAAATGTCAAAATATGGATTCACACATATTTGTGCGTTCATGGGAATCTTGATTTTTTGGTCATATAACATGGTCTCCTTGTTGAAACCATATTTAATGTCATCCTTCCTAACTTGAAAACAAGAAAAATAAGCTCTGCCAAAGTACGAAGAATCACACTGTCTATTTGATTCTCATACTCTATGCACATCAAAATTCTCAAACAGTTTCTCAGATGGCTGAATTTGAGGTAAAAATGTATCTTACTGAATGTAATCAATGTTCACGGGCAAGTCTGCTGATATTTCTTTTCTTTTCTTTTTTCCTTTTACTACTCTGCAATGTTAACTACAAATTGATTTTGTTAACTGAATGACTGTTACGCAGTATGGTATGGATCCGTATCAGGGCAATTACCTCCTGAGGACAATTACCCCCCCCCCCCCAAATCTGGCTAAATACTGGTTAGTGATAATGTCAGAGTAAAGATTAGGGTTAGGGTTAGGTTTAGGGATAGAGTTTGGGTTAGGGTTAGGATTAGGATCTGAATTAGGATTATGGGTAGGGTTAGGGTCAGGGGAAGGGTCTGGGGTAATTGTCCAGGGGGTAATTACCCTAGACCAGGTATGGATCATGGAATGAACTACAATAATGAAAAGAGAAAAAAGATGATCAAAGAACATTGATGCAGCTGCATTTCTTTAGCAGATCCTCTACCTTGATAGTTCTATCCCCCGACGCTGACACAATGTACTTGTCATCGAAGTCCACAACATTGACGGCAGCCCGATGTCCGACCAGGACTCGCCGTAGACTGATGTCTGTGGCTGACTGCATATCCCAGACTGCTATAGAACGGTCCTGTACGGTAAGGGGCAGGGCAGGTTGGTATAAAAAAAGGTTTGTATAATGTCTTTTTGTATGCCTCCCCCCCCCTTTGGTACACACTCAATCCTTTAAAGCTATTTCCTTTTAGAGGGATGGTATACTCAGTAGTTTTGGTTGAGATGGGGCTTCAGGTTTCCAGCCTTTTTGTGAGATAATGAGAAACCCCTTATGAAACCTCTTCATGTAAAATATGAAAGGGCATACAATTCTAAGAGGAATTCAAAGTTTATTTGATGAAAAATTGATTTCGAAATGGCTGAGATACCCCACAGCACAGAAGTCCTAATAAAAGGTGGGACCTACCTCTTGTCAGGACCACTTGTTTTACTATGTTTTTGGATATCTCAGCCATTTTAAATCGATTTCCATGAGATAAACTTTGAATTCTTCTTAGAATTGTATGCTCTTTAATATTTCATAAGCATTTCTAATCATCTCTGAAAAAGTTAAAATCTGAATCCCCCATCTCAACCAAAACTATACCATCCCTTTAATGACGGCCCAGTGATACCAAAGAGCTCCAGATTCACATCAATTAGATTACCTGGTTGCTTCATACAGCACACAGCATCATTTGATTATGTCTCGGTGAGCAAGTGATAAGGGCAGGAAAACAAACAACAATCGATTTAATGTTTTCTAGGAATTCAAGGCACTGAGAGATACCGCGACACAGTAGCTGTACTACAGAATGGCATTACAATTGAGTATTCACAGGACATTATTACATCTAAGAGGTATAAAATGCATTGGATGTCTGCAACATATACCGCTACTCGCCAAGTTCACTAAACACAAACATATTTTACAAAGACATGCCAAACATTTTCAATGAGCTGGGTTTTTGGATGTGCAAGTTTAGAAATAGCATATGGTTACATAAGTGAAGGAAACACCCCCTGTTTGAAGAAAGATGACTAGGTCACCATTACCTGAAACTAGTTTATATTTTGGGATCACTTTACAACTTGGTGCAATTGAAGACTGAAATACTACTCCATAAGCAACAGACAATTTGTTGAACTCTATGCAGACATCCACAAAACTGGGTATTTCCCCAAATGACGACTGAAGTTCAATGATTAAAGGCGTCGCGTAGATCTTGTTTACGCTACCAGGTGTGAGGTATCATAGGGGCCTTCTTCCTTTTCACTTCACCTATGTGCCCCTGATTCAACAGGACTATCGAGCAGACCTGTCGAGCTACAATGTGCATCGAGAGGGCCACATGCTAAATATAGGTCTCGCTTCCTGAGAAACAATTGTGCCAGACAAATAGGCTGCAGATAAGAAACAGACATGAGTACCTCAGAAATGAATCACCTGATACAGTCAGAGCCAAGGAATATGCAGCATTAGTGGTTACGAGAGATTATATCATATATACCATGTATAATGTGATTGTCATAGTGCAGTACCTCACGTCACCATTGCATCTAGAAGCATGACAAGGACAAGTCAAATTTGATTCTGACAACTAAGCATCATATTTTGATATATGAGTGTTCATTTGTGGGATGAACTATTTCAACAAGTCATCAAAAAATGTCATAAGGACAACTCAATGTGTTTTCAAATCTATGAAAATAGAAACACCACAAAAATATAAAGTATTTTTCCAAATGTAAATCTAATAGCTAGGTGCTGTATCTTTAGGGGAAAATTTCTATTAAACAAACAAACAAACAAACAGTATGGAATAGAGGCCACTTGTTCATTTAAAATCCTTCCAAGTTACTTGCCCAGCATGACTCACTGCACCAAACGGCATATATGTAGTGTGTGGTAATCATCAATTTTACCTTGGAGCAAGTGACCATGAGACCGTTGTTGAAGCGGAGATGCAGCACGGCTTCGCTGTGATGGACTAGCGTGTTGAGCATCTCACTGGTGTTCACATCCCACACTCTGCAATGGCAAGTGGAAGGGAGGGGGTAGGGGTGAGGGGAGAGAAAGAACATGACATTAATATATATACCAAGAGGACAGTAAAGATATGAACATATGATGTGTACATACCTTCTGAGTGGAGAGAGGATACATTCACATGAATATAACTACCTTCCAAAAGAAAAGAGAGAATATATGTGAAGATGAGTGTAGCTTCAACCCCCCCAAAAAAAAACAACAACAACAACAACAACAAAACAAAACCAAAACCAAAACCAAAACCAAAAACAAAAACAAAACAAACAGAGAGAATATATTTACTGGTATATGAACGTACCTTCCACAAGGAGGAAGATTACATCAGTACATGGACGTACTTACTAAGAGGTGAGGGAGGATATACTCATGTGAGAGTGTTTTTCAGAGAGCATAGAGAATATATATTCACATAAACAAACCTCCCAACCTATCTGACTGCAAAATAGGGATGATATGGCTCCAAACTAGGAAAGAAAGAGTAGTTCCCTAATAAGAATGTGTCTTTAAATTATCAAGAAAAATAAGAAACTCTTATTGAAACAAGAGCTGGTTATGGTCAAAATTCAGATTCTCCCCTCTAAATTCAGAATGGGTCGGGAGGTATATATGAAGTACCTCCCAAGGGGAGAAGATATTTTGTTCATAGATGTAAAGGCAGAGAGAGAGAGAGAGAGAGAGAGAGAGAATAAGTTCAAATGAATGTATCTGCCATGAGAAGAGACAGAAAAGTACACTGACCCCACGAACTCATGAACTATTAATGATTAACGTGACATCAAACGTGGCGCAGTGATTCTCTGCCATAATGTCTCCATTTTGTGTGTACAGTGAATTAAATCCAACGAGAAGATGGAAAGAATATTGCCGTGAAAAAAAATATTCGAGTTCTTTATAACCTGCTCTCTAATGTCTGTGGCATAGCTGATGCATAACCTTGACAAGGTTATCTCCAAAGCGGAGATGAATTATGATATTAGATTTCAATCCATTAAATGAATTAAGAAAACTTGCTGTTTTCCTGTGCTTTTTCTTTTTTTTCAAGACTGAAGACCAAAGTGTCTGTGCAAAATGACTGGGTGGGTAGTGAGACTTTGAATATGGACGAAAGCATGACATTTTGTCAGTGTGCATGAAACTGCAATTTTGTTTTTAAGGGATTAGCATGGGGTACACACAAAAGCAAATATCAAAATTTGCACAACATAATGCCTATAACACAATCATGAAAATCCACAGACAGATACTCCAGACAAATGCCACTGACATGTAACAGTCACATTCTATCACTGAATATCTTGAAACTGACAATGTAGCTCTCAATGCGTCCTGTGAATTGGACACAAGCATAGTAAAATTCATTGCATCTGCCCAGTTGAAGAAACTTCAGTGGAGACAGAAATGGAGCAACCCTACAGTTGAACAGTATGACTTCTACGAGCTAAGTCTTTAAAAAGAATGCACGTAACTGCCTTGTCACATCTAGCTTTTGACTGCTGCTTACTGTAAATAGAGGTCATTTCATCATTATATCATTTGATGTTATAACTACAGGTAAAATTTTACACTGGGATGATTTTGAACGGAACAAACAAAGAGTGCATGTGATCACAAATTCAAACTTCACAAAATACCACTTGTTCTTTGGAGTTAGGTACGCTAAAGTAAAAGTGATGCAAGGAGAACGAGGGGTAGGCTCTGTCTCACCTGACGGTGGAGTCACTGGAACCAGTGACGATGACTTTGTCGTCATACTGCAGGCACAGCACGGAGCCCGTGTGCCCCATTAATACCGTCCTGCACTGTAGCGATTGCCGCTCCCAAATCTGGAGAGGATTGAATACCAAAACATGGATCAATCATTATCGAGCCAGCGCTGGGACTGCCTCAAGGTGAAGCTATGCGCCTGCGTGCGCCGACTCAAATACCATGATCGTCATCATTGTCTTTGCCATCACGCCTGTCATCATCTTCATCATCATCAACTTCTTCCTCATCATCGCCATCATCATTAGCAAACAGCATTCTCATATTCACTGTTATCTTTTTCTATGAGGATGTTGTTGATGATGCTATGAGGTATTATCAATCATATTACACATATGTTATGTAAGGCACTTAGAAACTTTGTATCAAGCTCGGTAAAAATGTTAATCATTATTATTAATATTATCATTATTATTACCACTCTCAATCTCACATAACCATTATCAAATCACAATCATATCTATAAGAATAGCATTATCATAATAATCATTATGGCATTCTTCATCCATGTCATTCCTCTAGATAAATGATTATTTGATCTGTACAAGGCCAAACTAGCTTTCTACTGAACAATATTTCCTGAGCTTGATAGTGAAACTTCTACAATTTTTCCCAAGTGGGATCAAAGTTGCTGTGCCACTTTCACTTTTCAGAATCTGCACAGTACATGTGTCAGATTGTCTGTTAATTCAAGTTCGATTGTTTCACCTTCACACTATAGACAGGAAATGTAAACAAGAGCCACCTTCCTGCCTATGAAAAAAATGAATGAGATTGATTAATTATTGATACTTATGCATTTTAGTCTGAAAAAAATAATGATATTGCAGGCAATTAACAAAAAAACAAACACAAATGTATACTGCAAGGTATCATTATACTTGACGAGAGTATGAAAGTCAGTATCACTTGATAGATGACAAAGAGCTGGTTGTGAAGAAAGTGAAATTGAGACATAATGGGGGGGGGGGAAGGAATGGTGGGGAGGGTAAGCGATGGAAAACATTGGGATTAAACAACATTCTCTCTTCACCTTTATGGTATTATCCCTCAGGCCACTGACTATCTTGGTGTCGTCGTACTGTAGACAGTAGACGCCCTTCGAAGTCTCACTGTGACACTGGATGCGGTAGAGCTCGTGGTGGCCACACCTCCAGTTGTGTTCGATGTTCTTTGGGGATGAAGAGCAGACACAGTGTGGAGTGAATGGAACAGACTGATCACTTGTCAAACCCACAGACAGACACACTTTGCCTTCTAATGGTGAACTGCATAGATTTATAACTCCCTTTGATTGCTACATCAATTTCCGCAACTATCAGGAAAATGGCTCGAAATCATGACTCGAAGAATGATATGCTGAACCAATGACCGTGACAACAAGTACATTGAAAACTACTGATCCATATCAATGTGGTCCATCACTGCTTTAAGACTGATAACATCACTGAGCATCAATTTTCTGATTCTGAGATTTAATCTCTAGAAGCTCTACAATTAACAGTGACATATGGTAATTACTTGCCCTACTTCAAATCCAAAGCCTACCAATAAAAGATGGGAGGCAGGCAGCCGCAAGACAAACACACTTTTGAGACAAATCAACTTTGGTGTAAAAATGCAGTTCAGTGTGTATGAGACTATAAACTTAAACACCATGGTAACAAGCATCACATAAACCAAAAGTTTTAAATGTAAAATATTCTTAGACTTTAAAATTTTGGTAGGAGGTAGACAAGTTATATCACATTTTTTATTTTGAAACAGAAAACAAACAAACAAAATCTCTATGCATGTTGATCATAACTGACACACACTGAAGAGTTGACCTTGAGTACATTGACACAAAGAAACTGTGAATTTCCAGCAACCCAGCGATCAAAATTGGAGTTCATTTTCATTCCTTCTCACAAAGTGTGATAAAGAAATTACAAAGGGCCTTGAGGTTCATTGATCTCAAATCTTGAGAAATTTCACCAGGCGATTAATAAACGTGTTCAGTTTCCTGACTCCAGGCTCTAGGCAATTACCTCACAAGACATGGTACCATTACAAAGTTTTCACACATGGGACACAGGTAAACAAAACAAAACAAAACTGTGGCAGTTACAACTCATACAGTAGCAAGAAAGAGTGCCTTTCCTCTGAGACTCATGAATGTCACATGCGACTTCCATACAGTGGAACAGTCACCAACTACAATGTACAGGCATGATGACATTTATTTGAACCTTTCACGATCATGTGTAAAGATTAAAAAAAAAAACAACAACCAACAACCAAAAACCACAAAAACATATTTAACAGTTTTGATAGACTAGACACAGCTAGACTGTAAGAGTCAAGGCTTTTCAAGTCTACACTAAATTGCCACTTCCTTATTTTCCTATCAAAGTAATGTTAAAATCTGCTGGCAGTTTAGTTTGTTTGTTTCTTTGTTTGTACTATAAAACGAAGAATGTTTGCGTGCATTTTACTTTCACGAATTTGGCAAGAGCCAAGATTCGCGAAATTAAAGTGCGCGAAAGTTCTTGTCTACACTACATGCATTGAATGTTCTGGCAACTCGCGAAAATTTCATGCCGCGAATAAGGCCGTTGGCTCCAATTCGTGAAAATTTCATGCCGCGAAAATATCATGTTTTACAGTATACAACAGCATGTATGTAATGGTCAAACCGCATCCCTGCCTGAAGATGATTTTTCAGGGGTGAAATTGGAGACGTAGTCGTACAGAGACTGCTGAAATTTTCAGAAGACTTTGCGTCACAAGAATAATAGCAGAAGATGAGGGTGATAAAACTTCATAATGTATTGATACACAGTTTTAGCCTATTAAAACGATGCATGCACGATTCTGGTATGTCTGAGAGTCACATATCTACAAAACACAAGATGGAGGAGCATCACATCAAAAACTTTCGAAATTCAAGTTGCTTGCATCTGCGCAAATCAATCTCTTACTTTGTGAGGTAGGTAGCAAAAACTTTTTTTTTGCTTGAGTAGAAAAATACATATGAACTTTGCTCAATACAATTGAGTCCGGCCAAGCAAAAAAGCAGGAAGGAAGAATTCTAAGAAGTCTACTACAGTGGTACTTTTCCCCAGGATGAATACACCTTCCTTTTAGTGAGAAAACTGCACTGTGCACCCAAAACCTGCACATAAACTTGATAAGGAAATGACACTGTGTGTATGTGTTTCAACAACGCTTGCAGGGATGCATAATTCTCTTGAAGAGGTACCCAACGTAACGTACTGTGTCACACACAATAGACCCATTCTCACGAGCATATGTCGTGACATTAGAAATCATAATATCTGAGCATTCCATTCACATTGCAAAAAAAAAGAAAAAAAAAGAAAGAACAAAATGGAAAGTTTTAGCACTAGAGAGGAAAATTGTGAGTTATTCTAAGCATGTGAAACAAACTTGACATTCTGCTGACACACATCCATGGTAATATGATGTACAGTCTGTAACAATAGCCTAGGTGGTTTGCACATTACAGATTAGTTTAACATTGTGGTTTTTCTGGCTATGTCTCGGTTTGGCTTTAGGATTTGGCACAGCATCCATGCAACTCTAGCCCAAACGCTGCAACCACGCCGATATGATAGTGCCATTTTCCCCTGGCAATAAATATGAAAGGCCCATACGCAGATATGTAAATTCCTATTTGCAGGCAGCTACCATGGGTTATAATTTGTCATGCAATCTCCACTTTTCTATGTACTGCTTTCAGTAGCCAATCAGATCATTTCTGAGCATCCGGGCAGGATATCCCAGTAGCATGGAATAAAAAAAAAAGTGTATCTCAAATTCCTACCCTTTCTTTTCTAAAGGGCTTTTTACACTTGTAAAATTTTGCTTAGCCCCGGACCAACGGTGGGGCTAAGGGGGGGCCTTAGCCCCACCGTTGGTACGGGACTATCCTTAGCCCACTTTCTGTTTACACTCGTTTTTGCCAAAGTGGGCTAGCCCCACCGATAGTACGGTACTATCTGGCCCTGCAAAATAGCAGGGGTTAGCACCGTTATTGCGGTGCCAAGCAAGTGAGTGTAAACAGAACGAAAAAATAATCCTGGGCTAAGCGACGGAGACGAAGTCCGAGCCTCACTGACCAATCAGAAACGAGGTAATCAAGTGCTGCCGGTGCGTGCGTGTACGTGTACAGTACACAGCGTAATTATGAATATTCATGTGGTTTGGAAAGTCCGGGGCTAAGAAATACGAGTGTAAAAAGGTCAGTTTTCTCCTTAGCCCCGGACAAGACATAGTACGGGACTAATTGGCGAGTGTAAAAAGTTGAAAAAATTGGTACGGGACTAACGATAGTCCTGGGTCAGAGAAAGTCCGGGGTTAAGAAACACAAGTGTAAAAAGCCCTTAAGAATGTGTCAGGCATTTTTTTCTGGTTGTCCAGAAGACTGAAGGATACAATTCATTAGGGTCAGTATTGTTTTCACAATGCGAATACTCTCGATTTGTCTTGCGTGTGTCATTATCAATTTTGCTAATTTCTGTCCCTGATCAGCACAAATAAGGGGAATGACGGTTGGTAACTTTCAAAAGAGGTAGTAAAGTAGGGGCCTGCTGTGCAAAGAAGTTGCAATCATTGTACGTAAGTCACAAAATTAACTAACTGCATGAACCACGGCAAACACTGGCCCAAATTTACGAAGGTGGTACGATTGAAACCATGGTTTAAACCATGGACAATTTGTATGGAGCGCAAAGTATCGTATGGCCTATTTCGTCACGAAATCAGTCATTTCGTTACGTGATTTCGTAACGAAATAGGCCATGCGACACTTGGCGCTCCATACCAATTGTCCATGGTTTAAACCGTGGTTTCAATTGTACCACCTTCGTGAATTCGGGCCCTAAAGTACTCAAACAAGTTGGAATGTTTTCTGGTTGCTGCCAGAATAACGGCAGTCACTGCAATGGACAATTACTGCATAGGTTGTCACCACACTGGCCCTTGACGATTTCTACCGAGAGAGTGACAACGCCTCGAGAAGCATAATATCGAAGTTTCCTGCATCCATGTCATAATCCTATTCTAACTCAGCTGGGATTGGATTTGTTGGATGAGCTTGACAGAATCCTGCCTTGACTTGACTGGCTTGGTCAATTTACTACTTTTTTTTTTTCTATTTCTTCATTCTCTTCCTGCATTTCAATGTCCATTCTGATCTCTTCTCGACGGACCAGCACTCTGACAGTCACCAATCTCTGACAGAGTAGAAATCCGCTCCATACCGTATTCAAATCGTTTCTTATCCTGCATGCAAAATCTCCCCTGAATTTCCTCATTGGAAAAGTAATCAAATACAGTAGCCTCTCTTCTTCGCCACAAAGTAAATGCAGTGTTGCAGCAATCTAACAAAGATGCAGCAATCTAACATAGATGACTTTTGAGGAAGGACCTAGAGCAGCTCAACTAAAACCATATCTTTTTTCAAATGATTTCCTTCTCGTGTATAAGTCACCAAGTGAGTTGTGAGGCGATGACATGGTCTTGTCTGATTTGCACATGTGATTCTGACTGATATCACAGACACAGGCTAAAGTGTTGAATTTCATGACTCAAATTAGCATGGTGATGAAGTCAAAACCTAAGGAGTCTCCACTGAACCACACGCAAACCTTTGACTACATTTGTACCTCTTTCTTCTTGAGATCAAAAAGAAAACCTTGTTTGCTTCATAATACCAAAAAACTGTCACTACTTTGTAATTAGCTTGCAATGATGACTTTTAAGGGAGAAAGGTTTTTGGAAGCTGAGATATCGACCCAATTTTTGATTTTACTGATATTTTTGCACACAAACTAATGAAGGACTTCTGAGTTGATGGAAGGCATCATCACCCAAGGTGATTTGCATATGGTTTAAACATATCGCTTTTCTGAGATAACATACACATATTAGTTTTAAATACTGCTTTACATTCACATTTTACTCTGTGTTTGCAGCTTGAGCTGCATCTTTGTCCTAAACTTCAGCTTTTGACAAGTGTTGATGCCGGGGCTTGACACTAACACATTCCTCTGGCAGCCCGTTTGATCTACTAAAATCTTTAGATCTGAAATTTTGGTGGCCCAGAAAAGAAATGTATTGACCCAAAATAAATGGAAGTATAACAATCCACTTTGAATCTTAGTTTCTCCGATCGTGGCCACCAACTGATAACCTTTTTGGAAATTTGGTGGCCCGAGATCAATTTTTAGTGGTCCCAGGTCACGGCCAAAGTCGATCTCTGATTGATGCCAGCCATTTCACGAGAGAGAATGCAGGCACTTACCTCTATGTCCTGGATAATTCTTGGATAGAGTTTCCTAAAGAAGGAGTCTCCTTGCTGCTGATCACCCGGCTTTGGTTTGAACAGATACTGGACCCTGGAGATAAACAAACACACACACTATTATATAAACAGAAAATTAAATATTACTTGGCTTTGGAAACCTTGAGCAGATTGCTGCACATACTGTTAATGAAAACTTCTGCTGCAAAACTGATACAGTAATAAATGCATGAAGAGGTTATAATGAGCTGTAGTAAGTTTCTATTCCACTTTTGAGCTACAGTAATCAAGAAGATCTTTGGAAGTCATTTTGACTCTATTTAGGCACTGTCATGTGTGGTTACACAGATGGACAGTATCACTACACAAAGAGCTGATTTTCTTGTACTTAGGGGAAACTTTATACATAAAATATTTGCGCACTTTTTTGTGCATGGATTTCATGATCTGGATGAAAGTTTCAAAAACTGATGAGTCTTATTGCACAGATATACATAGTATTTTAGTAAGTTCTCAACAATGATTACAACACAATTTCCATGGAATTATGCACCAAACACTGTAGTAACCAAGGTATATTTTGACTTGGCTGAATGTTGTAAGACATATAATACGGCCTCAGTGCCCTTGCAACAAATCACCATATTTTTACATCATTTTCTAGAGATTTCTAATATCTCTGGCAACCTACTTCATTGTATGATTGATTAATCCTTGTCACAAGCTCAGCGCAAACTCTACTTTTAGGAGGACCGTATGACACAGAACCTAATCTTCTAGCAGTATAGTTACTACTAGCTGGCTATAATGCATAATAAACGACTAATGCAGCATATATATTCTTGTGGAAATATTACATGTAGTCCCCCAAACACACATCACTGGTATACTGTTAATCATGTCCTCCAAACAGAGAAAACTAATCTCTTCTACACAAAATTATGGATAATTTGTAAACACTCCTACAGTCACGTCTTTCCTATTTTCCCACTATCATTCAACTTTGACTGATTTAATTTCACTGATTTCAATCATATCTAATTAGGTAATTCGGGAAATTTCTCCACTTGCTAAAGACCACCCATTCTATCATCCTGGACAAGATATTTGAAAAATTGCATGTATCGCTTGTGACAGAATTTTGTTTCATGCTTCAGACTGACAATGCCCCTGTGCAATAAACCTAATCTTGGTAATCCTGTTTTCACCAGAAACCACCTGACCTGGGGATTAGACCTAGCAGAGTGACACAAAGCAGATCATTACATTCAGACATGATTTGATCAGCATGATCAGCTGGGACAAGGGCAGGTGCACTGTGTCTGTGATACACCACCGTGACACATATGCTCGCTTCATCATCTACCTCTCCTCATGCCGCTGTTCATCCAAACTAGATGAAGCTAATTATGTTTGAAAGCTCAATGCGCACATCAGCACCATGCCTATAGAGACACGATTCACTGTAGCACCTGGAGCCACAAATGGCGATGGTGTACAACAAAAAATTGTACTTCACAACACACTGGCCATCGCTGGTGTAGGTGTGCATGGCACAGTTCTTGAAATCCCACGGAAAAAAAAAAAATAGAGAAAAAACCCATTACTCTCGTTGAATTCCTCTTTCAAGCATATTAATTTTGATAACTTAAAATCAATATGATTCCATTTCAGGTTGATAATGTTATCCAACCCATTTCCGTGAGCATTATGTACACCATATTGTAGTTTGTAGTAAAGTTCTCATAAAACATGCTCTTTATTAGAAGGGCAATACTATAGGCATTGTATGCCTGACCTATTCTGTTAAGTGATGAGTAATTGCGAGTTGGGGGGGGGGGGGGGGGGGGCTGCTGATGTGTGAGCGCCAATGACCTTGTCCCTACATCTGCTTCACACGAGAAAACACCCAGTGTGTGTGACTGCATACAGCTATTGTAGAATCTATGACTTGCCTATTGTGACTCAGCCCTGAATGCAGCCCACAGAATTAAAATCATCAGTCGTACTACACCAATGACCCACTTAATCATGACATTTCCAAGAACAGAGGCTGAGAGGACTTAGTTTGATTTCAGGAGAACTAGAGAGAGAAAAAAAATCACTGTTTGTTAGCCTGGCACTCCTGTTATTACTAACAATTCACTATGACAGTCCTTATTCATAGAAAACTGATAAGAGTGCTTTACGGTCACAACCACTACACAGCAAAGACAATCACTCAACTATAATGATGATAATGATGATGATGATGATGATGATAATGATAATAGTAATAGTAATAAAAATGGTAGCAGTAGTATTAGTAGTAGTAGTGATAATAACAATAATAATAACAGTAAAAATGATGGCAATAATGATAATAATAATAATAATTTATTATTACAATAATAAATCATTACAATTAAAATTTATTTCAATTGTTATGTCAATCTTGAACACACATTTTTTAACTTTTAACTGTGATTATGTACTTAACCAAAATAATTTTTGGTTTGTATATGTATGTTTGATTTGATTGATTGTATATTTATATGTTTTTTTCAACTGAACTTGTGGAAATAAATTAAACTAAACTGAAACTGAATAATAATAATAATAAAAAAATGATAATATCTAATAACAATAGTACTATTACTGCTACTACAAGTGCCAATGATGCAATGCTGACAATAATATGGCTTTAACTAGAAACTAACTAAGCACAATTGTGTAATATAAGAATTATGTGAACCTAACAACCACTTTTTGTTGGATGAAATACAGGATATCGGTGTGAAATCATTCCTGCAAACATACATATGCCACACCTCACTTGAATGTAAGAGGCAAAATCCTCTCTACAAAGCCAGTCACTTGGCAATTAAATTTTCTCTCATTACTCTTTTCCATCAAACATTCTTTGTCTGTTTGCCTCTGCCATTTCTCCACAATGGGAAAAAAGGAAATAAAATGATCATTAAAGGAAACCAAAACCTAAAGAAATGTGGATTAAGTGAAAGCAGCAACGTAGAACACATTTAAAGTGAAAGTTTGAGGAAAATCAGACATTCGACGCAACAGTCATGAATTTTTAAGATTTTGGTGTTGGAACCACTGGATGAGGAGACTACTAGAGGTTCTAATGACGTCATGTGTGGACAACAATATAAAGAAAATATAAAGGGAATTCCACAAAAATTCACTTTTTTTGCATAATGACAGAGCACTTGACTAACTGCTTTCAGAAAGCAGGGGGAATAATTGCTTCCCTTAACAGTATGTCAGTGTTAAGTGGATAGAATGCATAATTTTCATGAAAAATTAATTTTTGAGGACTTCTCTTTAAAGGCATCAAGCCATATAACTATGCTTGCATTGAAAAAAAGAAAAAAACACCTTCAGAACTGAAGTGAAAAAATTTTGTTGACTTAGTTCTAGCTTTGGAAAAATGGAAGTAAACATGGAGGCTGAAATTGAATGAGGAATAACTCATGCTGAGTTCTAATTTGATGATCACCTGGTGGCCATGGCAACCAAATATTGGCAAATTTTTTTAACGGTATTGCCTATTGCAGTAATCAACAGCAAATTAACATTTCAAGTTTTTCTGGGAAGAGAAGAATTAAATATATAGATGTATTTCACACCTGCACAACTCACAGATGTGCCGAAATGCATCAGGGATCATAAAATTAGATATGCATTGGTGTGTACCTGAAAAAAAGCCACAAGCAAAACTCACTTGATTTAAAATGATCCAAAAGGTGCACTGAACACTGAACAGCTACATGTAGTGCATGACTCATGCATACTTTTAATATTGTTATCATGGCTTAGTTTTAGGGCAAAATAAGTTATTAATAGACAATTTTACATTTGAGACGGGGTACAGTAATGTAAGCTGCTCAGCTGGGCATTAGGGGATAAAATTAATATAGGATATTGGATGAGCCATTGCATCTCTGCCAAATTAAAATATCTGGATGCTTTTACCTGAATTGGACATAATTAAAAGAAAGGAGAGCAGTTCATCTTTTATTTGATAGATTTTTGTTTTTAAACTTGTGGAGCACATATATTTTGGAAAGGTAATCAAAGTCAGTTATGAAAGAGGATGTTAACTTGTCACTTATGGCAATACACATTAAAATACAAGCAAAGTACATGTAAACTGCTGAGGCTGACGTGACTACATGATCAGGACGAAATACTTCAGGGAAATCTAATGTTCCAATGAGTAATGAGGTTGCAATATAGACCTCCTAAATGTAGTTGTCATGTAAAGCATATTCTACACATCAAAAAGTGTAAGCCTTCTTTCATATGATAAAGAAATGGAACAAATGAACTTTAAAGTATCTTTACAGAGTAAATGGTAGTTTCAATAATTTCTTTACAGCTTCATGACCTCAATCAGGCTATCATGGTTCCCATGATATGAAAATTAAAAGTATAGATGTAATGCAAAATTGCAAGTGGCAAAAATTCATTAAAGAAAATTCAAGCTAGTGTGCACTTACTGTGTGCATCCTTTCTTGCTTTAATTTGTGTCCCGTATGACTGAGAAAATGTGTGATACAGAAGGATACACACCCTTCCTTTGACACACTGGGGCTAGAACACAGGGGTCACACTACTGAGCAACGATGCCCCCTGAATAAATAGATCAATGAAACCCCCAGCACAGCCCGTCTGTTTGTACACAGAGCTCCTTTAGTGTTCACAAACACCTTTCTCAAATTAGATTGGGCAATTCATGATTCTGAGATGTTTTTCAAAGGAGTTTTGACCAATTCTGGGTGTGCATTGGCTTTTTGAATGGTTTGACTCCAAACATGACTGAGGGAGGAGGTGGAACCCAGCTTGACCTTGACTCTAGTACTTCCTCCAGAATGTAGTCAATATACTCTTGTTGTGTATAAGAGTATATTGACTGCTTATTAAAACACACTGTGTGCCTGTTTGATGGACAAGCCATGGAGCTTGCATTCTGGGCCCCATTTCATAAAAAGTTGATATGATAGCAACTCTTGCTGGAACGGCAATTGTCATGGTAATGACAAGAATCCAGCTTCCTGATTGGCTCTTGCTATGGGAAGTTGCCGTTCCAACAAGAGTTGCTATCATATCAACTTTTATGAAATGGGGCCCTGTTTTGTGCTAAAGTATCCTTTTATATTTTTTTATATCAGCAAAGAGACCCGATTATGCGACTGAACACTCTGTGAGGAGTGCACTTTAGAATGTGATTACAGATGTACAATCTGCGTCTTACATGGCAAGTGTGTGATTCCTCATTGCCTGTAGGTTTAGACAAGTCAAAGTACCTCCTTGGGGGTGTTTCATAAAGCTGTTCGTAAAGTTACGAACGACTTAAGAACGACTGGTGATCAGTTCTTGTGCTGAATTATGGAAATTTTGATAAGTATAGCACATTAGAACTGATCACCAGTCGTTCTTAAGTTGTTCGTAACTTTACAAAACAGCTTTATGAAACAGGGCCCTGGGGTTGAGAGATGGGCAAGGCTGCAGGCACACATCAAGTGTTCAGAGTGTAATATGTTTGCTACAGAACACGAAGCACCTGTTGAGTGAGATGTCATTAGCCGTGCTGTGGTCTAACAACCAGCTGACAGCCATGTCATCGTGGTGAAAGCATGAAGGCGTCAATAAATTTGCCCCCCCCCCCCAAAAAAAAGCAGCTAAAACAAAAAACAAAACAACAACAACAACAACAAAAACTTAACAAGTTTCTGGTGGTGATCACCAAATCACCATCCTGGATGTGGGATTCTCTGCATAGATCAGAAATGTTTTATTACATAAAGGATGTATAACAATATGGATTAATTCAACATTTTACTATACAACTCCCTCCTCAAAAAAAGACCTACACTCCTAGGATGTTTATTCATACATGCATAATATACTGTATGAACAGGGCAACCTCTTAACGAGTCCTATGACACCATAAATTTGATTCATGCATTATGGCAGCATTCCGAAGTCGGCAATACAAACTGTTCAGTTTTAGGTTATTCATAAAATATATGCTACTGTTAAAGATAGAGAATTAAGCCAGAGACATGCAAATGCATGTAACTAAACTGTAGCTAAAGCTCTCCGGGGCCCGTTTCATAAAACTTGTCATCAGTGACAAGTTGCCATAGATGTGACAAGCTACGGAAATCCTTGCATCTGATTGGCTGAGAGAAAATTTGTCATAGAAATGTAGCAGTTGTCACTGATAACAAGTTTTATGAAACGGGCCCCCTGATAAGGTCTGTATTAAAGTATACTCTGAACATTAGGATGTCAGCAGTTTATTGTATGGTATCTATGGGCCTGAAGTACTCATCGATACCTGCCTACGCCAGTCTAAGATAACATAGTACCCACCATTTTTTTTTTTTTGTACAAATGAAAGACTAAAGATACATGTATGTACATGTTCGTCCCATTTTTAAAACTTGTGCGGACGTGACAACTTTCTATGTTTCCACATGATGAGCAACAGTACATTTATAGTGTCCCGATGCATCTGAAACAGAGATCTTTAGTGAAATGTGACAAGTGAAACCAGTAACATGACACAAAGAAAGCATATAAGTGGGTACATTGTACAGTGCTAATGACGTCATTGCTGCATGATGACCTCTAGCAGCTATTCTTCAAAGTTTATTTGACACACACATATGTTTACTTTTATGATATTTATGTATTCTCAAAATAGACTAATAAGCTTGATAATCTTAAAATAGTCATTCATCAGGGCATTTAAGTTGAAGAAAGGCAATGAAAACAAACCAGCAGAAAAATAACATCTGAAGAAAAGGCAAGAACACGTCTAAGACATCCGCTTTTTCTCATGAGGTTACCAATACATTTTTACGACCAAGGGAACAAACCAGAAGTTCCAAGGATTGTCTCGTGATGTGGTTTATAGAAGACCAGTTCCTAAAAATATTCATACTTTTTGACCCAACATGTATTCATCTTTTTAATGTTCTTGCATCTTTGCTAATTATTGTCAATCGATAGTTTCTGAAAGAGCATGTTCTGTATCCTGAATGTATCTAATCATATAGGCAGCAAGCAGTGAGGAAATGAAGGCAAGGGTTGTTACAAGATTGTTAACACCGGCATGCTTGCGAAAGCAGTAGCCTGTGAAATAACTTCAGACACACAATATTGTTAACATGGATACTCCAACAAACCCTGAAAAAAGTGGATATCCGGAAGACAGTAATCAACTCAAAGAGTGTTGATAGTCTAAAGAGTACAGTATACAGTCAAACCTGTCTCAGCGGCCACCTGTCTATAGCGGCCACCTGCTTATAATGGCCACTTAAAATCCCTCGCACAGAAGTGCTGTATTATAGACCCTTTATATAACGGTCACCTGCCTAACGTGGCCAGCAGCCACTCATTTTGTATCCCGTGGTGAATATCGAACTGTGTATAGCACCTTTATAGTGGCCACAAAAATTTAGCTTTTACATTCATTGTGTGAATTCTACCAAAACCTATCAAAAGAACAGAAGTAGGCTAAAAGAAAATTTAAAATGAAATAAATTGTACACCCCCCCCCCCATATTAAAGCTGCTCATGCAAACTTATTGGCTGTTTTTTTTTTATTTTCCAAGATTAACAAGCGGTATTTTATGCCGTATCAGGGCAATTACCCTTCGAGGGCAATTACCCCACCATCCCCGGCTAAATACTGGTTAGTGATAAGCTTAGAGTAAAGATGTAAAGATTAGGGTTACGGTTAGGCTTTAGGGTCAGAGTTTGGGTTAATGTTAGGATTAGGTTCAGGATTAGGATTAGGGTTAGGGTCAGGGTTAGGGTCAGGGGAAGAGTCCGGGGTAATTACCCAGGGGGTGCAATTGCTCTAGGCCCATATTTTGCTATTTATGCAAGTGTTGAAATTCCAAATGCCATTGACTTGTCTACAGTGGACACTTTTGTCGTTTCCCTTGGGTGGCCACTTTAGACAGGTTTGACTGTATCTGGATGGTCTTTCCAAACAATTGCGAGCACAGTAGGTGAGTCTATTCTTCCTCGTTCCCCGTTACTGACACTCTACAATATCATCACTTTTGTACAATGTAATTGAGGTCAACATTACAGGATGGGAATTATGTTCTCCAGTTGTCAATTTCCGCACACACGCCGAAACACGTGGCCTTTCAGTCACATGCAAAGCCACACGCACCCAGAGAGGACACGATCCTACAAGCAAGAGTTTGCTTGGGAATATGCATCCTTCTACCACCCTCCCCCCCCCCCCCATGTCCACAAGATTAGGAGCAGCCAAGCAGTACTTTTGCATCTCATCAACTTGAGATTCCACATGAAAAAAAAAGAAAAGAAAGGAATTAAGAAACAAAACTGACTTGCATCCTTGCCCCACATAAGTCACGTGCCAACGTCTAATCTGTATCTGATCTAATCTTCCTCTCAGCTACGGAGGACAACCAAGTAGCAATTTTCTGCATTTTTGTGCACGAGCGTTTCAATGCACGCGCAGACGTTCTCTTATTTTAATACAAAAATGATTGTTTTGAGTTTATAATTGCAGAGATGACTAGAATCATACCCCTTGAGTTTCACTCTGCAGTGACTTCACTTTCAGAGATTATTATCTTGAGAATGCATTTTTTACATGTTCCTGTTGGTGCATGATCTTAAAGGACAAGTTCACCTTCATAAACATAAGGATTGAGAAAATGCAACAATATTAGTAGAACACATCAGTGAAAGTTTGAGGAAAATTGGACAATCGATGCAAAAGTTATGAATTTTTTAATTTTTTGTGTTGGAACCGCTGGATGAGGAGACTACTACAGCTTGTGAGTCATATGCGTACAACAGTATAAAGAAAATGTAAAAGAAAATTTAACATATTTTCACTTTTTTCGCAGAATAAAAGAGCACTTGACTTGCCTCTTTCTAAAGGCAGGGGGAATAATATTACCCATAACATTTGTCGGTAACGAGTCAGAGGAATGTGTACTTTTTTCAAAAGATGGAATTTTGTGAAATTCTCTTTATATTTTCCTTATATTGTTGTACGCATGTGACATCTAAGTTATTCATACACTGCAGTAGTCTTCTCATCCAGCGAGTACTGCACAAAAACTTCAAAAATTCATAACTTTTGAACGGATTGTCTGATTTTCCTCAAACTTTCAATGATGTGTTCTACTAATATTGCTACATTCTCTCAATCCTTATGTTTATGAAGGTGAACTTGTCCTTTAATGGCATTCAGCCCATGCGATGTACATGGACTCGGTTTTCAGTGTAACTTTGTACATTACAGCAGAACTGCAATGTATGTGAATCATTTAAAGCGCAATGGTGCCTTTAATCCATTTATATACCATAGGTAGTAATCAGAAATGGAAGACAGCATCCAAAGGCATTGTGATACATACACATTAATTAAGAGAAAATAAAATCTTTTACAAAGCTGACTGATCTTAGACTGAAATAAGAAATCACCAAGTTAAGTATTGCATTATAACTATTTTTCACCATATTGTTGTCATAACGTTGAATATTGTAAAACCTGAAATTTTTGTGTGCATTTGAATATTGCAACTTTTGTGATAGCCAAGATTCGCAAAATCAAAATGTATACGATGTGAAGGTTCTTGTCTCCACTGTGAATGCACTGAATGCCAGTGGCCATGTGCTAACATTTCATGCCACGAAAAAAGGCTGTCGACTCCAAGTCACGAAATTTCATGCTGTGAACATTTCTGGTTTTAGAGGACACTTCAACAGAACCGATTTCACAAGTTTAGAAATAGGATCGTATAAATGCTAACATACAGATGTGTGGGTTGAAAATTTATGGCATACTAAGTTGGGATTAAAAGACATTTCATCTTGACATATAGTTGTTGTTTTTTTTGAAATGCATCTTTTTGAGTCGGTGGGTAGAAAAACATAAAACATGATTTTCAAGGAGTCTCCACTGAAAACCAGGAGAAGCTGGCAGCCCCACATGTGTCTGTCTGTTGTTATGGACAAGTATTTCCGCCTAAACACTGGCTGCCCTTTCAGAATTCGATCAATGCACAGAGATGAACGTCAGCTCGCAGACTAGACTATATTGGGCAAGGTTCAAGAAAAGGGTTGTTACTTCGTGGGCTACTGGGTCACATCTTGTTCCGCGAAGCTGAAGTTTCTTAAAATAGAGTGATCTATGAAAAAAAGACAAAACATGCAGAGTGCAGAGCTCCCTGATTCGGCAAGAGGCTCCCTAAAAACTTCAAATATTGTTACTTTCTAGGAAGAGAATACATGTCTTGCTTGATACCTGGGGGGCATTTCATGAAGCATTTTGTCCGACAAAGTTATCGGACAAATTTGCTCTCAGCCAATCAGATGCAAGGATTTCAGTAGCTTGTAGCAGTTTGTCAGAAAAATATCCGACCAAAATGCTTCATGAAATGCCCCCCTGATCTTTGTCTTATTTTAAAAGGGACGTACAGTATTGGTTTAGAGTGGGCAGCAGGTTTCCACCTGTGTGTGTGAGAGATAATGAGAACCCTCTTTTAAATGAAACGTGTAAGAACATGTAATTCTTAGAGGAATTCACAGTTTATTTGATGAAAATTGGTCTTGAAATGGCTGCATGAGATATAAAAAAAAAGTGATCCTAACAAAATGTGACAGGCCACAGACTTTTATTAGGATCTCTTTGTTCTACCTGCTTTTTGTTGTTTGTTTGTTTGTTTTTTGATATCTCAGTCATTTCAAAACCGATTTTCATCAAATAAAATTTCGATTCCCCTTAGAATTGTGTGCTTGGTAACATTTCATAGAGTGGTTTCTCAATATCTCGCAAAACGTTAAAAGCTGAATTGCCCTCTCAACTAAAACTGTATACCATCCCTTTAATTAATTGAGATGCATGTAACACAATATTTAGAGAATCTCCCTGATTGCTCTTTTTTTTTTCATTCATGCCTGAACACTGACAGAACTGATTTCAGTACTTCCTTCTGTTTCTAGTCATGTCACATACATGCTGCTGTGAGCACGAGATAGCAATCTACATAAACCTGTTTTCCCTCCATATTCAAACAGGCCAGTTGGGTAGCCTAGGCTGTAGAGACTACCAATTACACATGTATGTTAGAAGTTTGTATATTATCATTCAGTTCTTTTTATGCTTTTGATCTCCTCAGACAAAAAAAAAAAGTAAAGCTAGAAAATATTTAACTTGTTTATATGCTTTTGATAATCTTCATATGCTGTTTGTTTTTTTCAACTAAAAATCATCTGTCATTAATGATACTGTTAGAAATATAAACTGAGATTGAGGAGTGCCCTTACCCAGGGCTCGACACTAACGGTGGCCCGGTGGCCCGGGGCCACCAAAAATGAAAGTCGGGCCACCAAATTTCAAAAAAGGGTAAATTTGGTGGCCCGCCTCGGGCCACCAAAATTTTTTGAAAAGTATGTAAATAAATTCGTAACTTTTTGCGCCGGAAATTAGCTGTTAAATTTGTTTAAAGGATGGATGAAAAGGACTGAATGAGTGCCTGAGAGTGGGTGTTGCAAGTTTGTTGAAGTTTATTTATGAGTAGATATGTCCAACTTCTAATTCTTACTATCATAAAACTTAAATATTTGACTCATTTAAAAAAAAGGACTTTTAACGTTTTTTATTGTTTTTTTTCGGGACACCAAATTTTTCTCTCGGGCCACCAAAAATTTGAAATTCAGGATTTTGGTGGCCCCATCGGGCCACCAAACAAAAAAGTTAGTGTCGAGCCATGCCTTACCGTAAACTGAACAAGAAGGAGTGTATTCCTAATACCAAGGAGACTCACTGCCAACATTGGGAGAACACACATCACATATTAAATCACAAAACTGCATCCTCCATGCATGCTCTTTCCCTTTAATGTCATGGAGGTGTGATAGTGACCGTGACCTCAAACTGATTCTCATGAACAAAGTATTTCCTAATGAATCTACTCCAAACAGCTCCCAGTTGCTGAGAGTGATTGCAGAGTTCATTTGATCAGATTGGCAGGAAATTTAATTGCAATAGAAGCTGAATTTCACCTGTATGTACATGGATACTTTGCATAATTAACTTGCTGTTATTTCTGTGTGAGAAACCCCCAAAATATGATTTTTAACTATTGGAAAATGTGCTAAGGCCTGATGAGCTTGAGTAGGCAAGTTTGAAGAAATCAGGACATATACATGATCACTACCAAAATCATTGCTTTCAGCAGAGGTGTAGATATGGTGTTATATTATTATTTGTGTGTGTGTGTGTGTGTGTGTGTGTGAATCTCCAATAGCTAAGAAGATTGAACATACATTGCATGACTTGGCATGCCATAACCTGCACTATCACCGTACACTGAGTAGCACCATTGTTTTTAAGATGTACAGTTAACATAGAGTATTATAGTGGCTTTTTATGCACGTCTATGACAGTTACACAATGGTCTAACAGCGTATCTGCTATCTTATTTGTCTGCAGTAGATGATAAGTTTGATTACTCATGGTTCCTTTTTTCCGACATGTTTGCTTAAATTTGTAGATCAGCAGTTGCAATCTTACAAATTTCATTTGTATAGAGGGCAGACAAATTGAAGAAAACTCATACCTCATATCTTCACCCCTCTGTTTGATAATCTCTTGCTTTCATTTAATATGCCTTGTCTACCCAAAGTGGACTACTTTAATAACATAACAATGTCAGAATTTCGGAGCTTGGGTATTTGTTCCAAGTTCATCATGTCACTGCCGGCAACCAGGGATAGCCTGGTGGTAGTGTCACTGCCCGGAAATACCCATATATCATCATCATATCTTCATCCCTCTGCTTAATAATCTCTTGCTTTCAAAAAGTATTTTCATACTGCACACTAGTATTATGTGCAGTGATGGATTGCACTGACAAGTCTTGGCCAAATTCAACTCAAAGTGTCCAGTTACACACATTACTCATGCAGTAGTATCCAGCTACGGGTATCTGTCACAGCTAGACGTATGTATGGCAGCACGCCAAATTTGAGCTGAGTATTTACAGGCTCGACTATCAAAAAATCGTGGCAGTGCACACTTTAGCATGTGGTGGTTGCAAAACTATGTGCTGTTCCTCTGTGGAATTTTGAGCGCAAAACAAGGCAATGTGGACATACCGGTACATTATATCAGCCATTATTCTGACCAATATCACCTTTTAAAAATGAATAAAGCTTGATAATCAAACCTTTTTAATCTCTCCCACCCCCGCCCCCAACCTTCTGATTGAGGACAACTGGAAATGGTAGAAGAGTAACTTGGAGGTTAGGGAGTTTTGTCAACCACAAAATTAACAATACATGCAAAAAATGTTGAGAAATCTCTCATTCCAGAAAATATCATTTTACAATGTACCTGAGGGTGACATGAATGTCACACACGAAGGAAGAAAAAAGTTGTTCAACTTACCATCCTCTCCTCTCGGCCAGTCCTCTCCACAGGTTGTCTGTTCTCACTTTGTGCTCGATGAGTTTCTTCCATAGCATGCCGTCCGAGATGACCCGCTTCCATTCTTTGCACACGCCCTCCGCCGCACACAGGGACTTGGCATCCAGGTACGACAGGATCTTCTCCGCAACGTGATCCAGACCTTTTTCTGTGAGGAGGAGGAGGAGGAGGAAGAGGAGGAGAAGGAGGAGGAGGAGGAGGAGGAGGAGGAGGAGGAGGAGGAGGAGGAAGAGGAGGAGGAGGAAGAAGAGGAAGAGGAGGAGGAGGAGGAGGAGGAGGAGGAAGAGGAGGAGGAGGGAGAGAGGGGGAGCGGGAGGAGGAGTGGGAGGATGATGACAAGAAGGAGGAAGAGAAGGAGGGAGAGGAGATATAAGGGGAATGAGAAAGAGGAGGAGGAGGAGGAAGAGGAAGAAGAGGAGGAAGAAGAGGAGGGGGAAGAGAGGGAGGAAGGGAGGGTGAGGAAGAAAAGAGGGTGACGAGAAGAAGGACAAGGAGGGAGAGGGATGGGGAGGAGCGGGAAGGGGGGGGGGGAGAGGAAGAGAAGGAAGGGAAGAAGAGGAGGTGGGGAAAAAGAGAGAAACAAACAAGTGATTACATTGTGTGTACCAGGGCTAACTGACATTTCCCTGTAATAATTCACTCTTAAACATGACTTTTTTTTATGACAATAATTCCAAATCCCCAGGTACAAAAGTTCTTCAAGCAGAAATGTAATTGAGGAAAATTTATAGTTCTCTGGAATTACAAATTATCCAGAAAATATACACTTGTCACAGACAAGGTGACATAACACAACCAAATATATTACAGTCACCAATTTGCATTAACGTGATCACATGATAGCAAAATATTTGTAATGTTTTCCCACTGGGAGAATATTCTGAGATGCTCGCCCTTACGCGAATATTTTCATGGAAACGAAAGGCAAATGAATACATACCCAATGGGAGTATGATCAAATTATTTACATTAGATGCAAGTAATAGGATTGGGTATAATCAATGCATAATCCTGGAAGCTGAGCTATGCAAAAATGCTGCGAGTTCAGTGACTGTAAGGAAATGACTTCCACAAAGAAAATTCAAGTTAGACGACGCACGCTACTCTCAAGGTACGTTAACTTTTAAAAAATGTACAATATAATATGCAAACCTCAAAAAACGTTCAGCTTAAACTCCCAAGTTCATTGACCCTAGCTGCCAAAATATTGAAAATCCATAAAAATTCCCGGATCACAACCAAAATTTAATCACCTGTTCCTTGTTTCATTCTCAACCTTTCTTGTAAGTTTTATCCAAATCCATTGACAACTTTTTGAGTTATTTTGCACACGGACAAACAAACCAACGCCGATGAAAACATAACCTCCTCCCTTGATGGAGGTAACAAGCAACATACAGTAACTGAACTTACATTATTTGTGAAGAATTTCAATTTTGGCGAGGTTCTTGACTAACCAATTAAAAATTGCTCCCCCCTTCATGAGACAGATCTTAAAATTAATGGTTCAATTATCTCTGAAGGGCGTCTTTTATCATCCAGGAACTGCTGGTCAACACAGCAGCCAAACATAGCTTCTCTATTCATAAATCAATTTCCACGCCAATCAAATATAATTAAGCAGCTACAAAATTTGAGAACATTCCAGGAATAACGACATGACTGAAGTACATGTAGGTACTATGCCCTCCCAAGCTAGTTCCTGAGCAGTATATGCATCCAAGGAAATCAGAATGCTGGACTTTCAGCTCCTTTATAGGGGAAGTTATCTTTAAGTATTAATTTCCATAAAAGTACTGACATATTTGTTCTTTCTCATCTCTTGACACATCCATGGGATAAGTGCCAAAAGCCAATCTTATCTCAAGTGAGTTCAGAGTTATAATAGCGATGACACAGTGACTGAATTACAGTTTACCAACCTGCACATATTAGTACTAACGGTGCCAATCAGTAATATCCAACCCCCTGAATCCCCAAGAAAATTTTGGCCACAATGGGTTTCTGTATAAAGCTAAACCTAGCCTCTCCACAGGTGGAGAGAAGAAGTCAAAATAATCCCATGAATATCTACTCTGATTTGCTTTTAAATGATTTTTCTGTTTCTACAGCTGGTACAAAATGGTACCTCAATGAATGCAACATTCAATACATTCATCATAGAAGCTTGCACAATCTAGAACTGATAGCTTTACATTATTGTATATAGGTGTATCAGAATTAGCACATGAAATACCATACAGGAGATATAACTGGTAAGCACAGGTTTAGACCTGCAAACCTGCAATAAGCTATTAAATGCGCATAGCATCTCCTCCTACACTTGCATTTCGAGATGCAAACTTAACACTATCATGAACTAAAGCTCTGAATGGTAACGAATATAAAGTAATATAAAGTAAAAAATGACAAGAATTGTTGACATAATTGACTGCTGAACACAGCAGTGTCTGATTTAATAGACCAATGAATATTCTTCACATGGAATATTATCATTCCTGTTACAAAACTTCATTTTTACAAGGATATGCATTTTAAGCACACACTAATAGAACATTTTGTCCAATTCACTGTCACTGAACAGCGAATCAATGAAAATGAAATGACAGACAAGTTTTTACAATCACAGGTACATGCTTACAATGTATGCATGTACTGTTACAATGCTTTTAAAATGCAAAGTCACCTAGTGCTTGCTATGCACTAAAACCATTGCATTTATCACATTAATTTTGGGGAGACGGAATTTCAGCAAAGTACGATGGCACAGTTAGTCTGTGGTAGTTTTTCTCCGAGTCGGTCTTTGCTTCTGTAGAGAATTATTCCCTTTAAAGGCTGCTGTACATGACCTAAGCTTTCAAGAGCTGTATGTTTCATTGATATACTGGGACAGTGTATACTTCAAATTTCCCAACAGACAAAAACAAAAGACTAAATCACCTACTTTCAGAGTGCTAAATACATCACAGCCATGGCATAGACATTAATCGAATGATAATGCAAAGATAAAGCCACCCATACACAGGAACTCATTCCTCTGAACACTACTAAGTGATTGCTATGTGAGTCGTTTTTTTCCCGACATTTGTTTTTCTTCAAATTTGCTTGCCCTATGTGACATGGGAGATGGATGGTATGCGGAACAAACTGAGCTAGAGAAGAATCCCAACACATGATGGCATCTTGGGCAACATCCAACACAAGGACAGGCTGGAGGGTGTGTGATTGAACTTGTTGCTGTCATGGTGAACAGACAGGTGTGTACAGTACAGCCAGCACTGGTCCCTAGGTCCATCCTGAAGTATATACCATAGGGCGGGTGCCTGTCCGTCTCGGGGTGATGCGCAGCTTGCATCGCGAGGTGGAGCCTTTGCGAGTCAAGGAGGCCTATGCAGAGAGAGGGTCACGGTATCAGCTGCATCACACGCAGTCCCATTAAACCATCCCTACTCACCAAACTTCCACATGATGCCCCATGGGCCGAACTCTGTGTGCTCACGGAAGACGGTGCCTCGCTTTGGCCAACAGCCTGCAACTGCACACATAGGGCACATGTACACAGTGTTCTTCGTCTTTGATGCAGGAAAAACAGCAACAACAACAAGAGCTGACATCCTCCACACACCGTACCCTGGGATACAAAATATGGCTGCTGCATAATGGACGACTCTTTTTGATTCATGCCATGCAAGTGAGATGGAGATGTCTGTTGTTGCTTCTTTTTTTTTTTCTAGTTTCCTGAAACAGGATTGGAAAAAGGAAGATGGGGAGAGAGAAGGGGAGGCAGACAACTTCTGTTGCTCACACACATGACCTTAGACAAGGTATAGGTTGACCACACTGCAGTATTCAACTCTGAGAAAGCAGGGCACTTTGCCGTCAACTTTTACGGAATATTACATTTCTTCTGCATAATGTGCATTATTCCCTTCCCTCTCGTGTGTCTATGTTTCATGTTCGTTACTGTTTTCCAGTTCATTTTTATCTGGTGCACAGAATGACACCAAAACTCCAGCTTGTCGGTACCTTGTCCTTGGAGGCCGTACTAAATTATTCACGTATGTATGTGAGATAAGACGGGGAGATCTAAGCCGGCCCTACAGAACAGCTGTGTCTCTATGGGCAATCATCATATTCTCCTCATATCTTATGTGCATGTGTGTGTGTGTGTTGGTGTATGTGTGTATGTGTGTGTTTCTGTTTGTGTTTGTGTGTTCATACAACATGTCCATATGATGTTATGAATAATTGGGCAAGAGCTATTGAATAATTTAGATGAGTAATGCCATGGGAAATATCCCGAGCTAAATCATATCATGCGCCATACAACTTTCATTATTCAGCAGGCAAAGACCGCTGCTGATGGTAACTTCACCCCCACCTCAGCGTTCCAGGTAACCAATGAAGATTGCGGCAAGCTGATTGGCTGTTTCTCTGAAAGATGTGATTGTATCAAATCAAGATATAGTTGACCATAAGTGCACTAGGGCCCTGTTCTCATTACAAGGAGAGATTCAAAAGAGTGAACATGAGAACAGCATGGATAATGGAGCAGTGTGAACGGGGAAAGTGACGGGGAGGATAGTTTGGGAGATTCCCTTGTTCACACTGCACTAACAGACCCTATTTTCTACTCCATTTTGACACTACTGCACAACATGTTGAGTTGATGCATGAGAACAAAAAGGTGTACTGCCTGTCACATTCAGGCTTCTTGTATGTTGCAACATTATTTAGAGGATGTGCTTTTGCACATTACTCATGAATACATTCATTACTTGTGGATAACATTCATTGTTATTTGGGATGGAATTAACAGTAAAAGCCTGTGTCGTGCTATCACTTTGAATCTCGTATCAATGCATAAATGTGCAATTCTTCTTACCGAGGTGCTGAGCGGAGTGCGGGGCAACACTGGGCAAAACCTGTCTCTTGTGAATAAAAATAAACTGATCAACATTGACTTCCCTCGATATTTAAAGGTACATGTCACATTCTGTACCTATCATCCCATCTACATGTATTCCACAGTAATTTCATTTTCACAAAATATATCTCCCATGAGCCCAAAATGCATTACGACAGAGGACCCACGACTTTAAACGGGCAAGTGCCCAATCATACTCGTGCTCATGAGACACAGAATTTTAGTTGCCAACAAAAGTGAAGGCAAGCTGGTTCTAAAAAAAAACACACCCTCTAAGTTAGAGCATAAATGTGCAATTATCAATATGTATGACCACATCTACTTGTTGATTTTTTCCATACAGTGCACTTTATACAATTTGGTCAACAGCAGGTCACTACTTGCACTGTATTTGGTTGTGAGTACACCAAAATCCTACACAAGAGCGTAATGGCAGTTTCATTTAGGGAACCTCACTGCTACGTGGGACAGTGAAGCCCTTTTTACACTTGTGTTTCTTAACCCCGGACTTTCTCTGACCCAGGACTATCGTTAGTCCCGTACCAATTTTTTCAGCTTTTTACACTTGCCAATTAGTCCCGTACTATCTCTTGTCCGGGGCTAAGGAGAAAACTGACCTTTTTACACTTGTATTTCTTAGCCCCGGACTTTCCAAACCACATGAATATTCATATTTACGCTGTGTACTGTACACGTACACGCACGCACCGGCAGCACTTGATTACATCGTCTCTGATTGGTCAGTGAGGGTCGGACTTCGTCTCCGTTGCTTAGCCCAGGATTATTTTTTCGTTCTGTTTACACTCACTTGCTTGGCACCGCAATTGCGGTGCTAACCCTGCTATTTTGCAGGGCCAGATAGTACCGGACTATCGGTGGGGCTAGCCCACTTTGGCAAAAACGAGTGTAAACAGAAAGTGGGCTAAGGATAGTCCCGTACCAACGGTGGGGCTACGCCCCCCCCCCCCCTCCCCTTAGCCCCACCATTGGTGCGGGACTAAGCAAAAATTCACAAGTGTAAAAAGCCCTTGAGCTTCCAAAATTCAGCACAACCCTATCTTTCCTCTATCAGGATCTCATTATAACAAATGAGTAGCCAACAGCAATGACCTTCATAAGATGTAACTGAACACAATGGGATTGATTTTTTTGACAATAAATCTGCTTGCTATGATCTTGTTCTTTCTGATGTAACAATCAAATTATTTTTCTAGGCAAATATTTTTGTTTTTGCTTCACTGCATGTACATTTGGGAGTGAGAGCTCAGATATTTTGTTTTCTGTCATACTAATTCATGTTAATGATGTATAAACAAATGTCACAGATATTGTAACTGTGATGAACAGCTACAATGTATTGTCCTTATGGAATACGCAATTTAGCATACCTTTCAATGATCAGTGAGTCACATAATGTAAAGAAACAATAAGCCTGCGATAAAGAAGTACATCCATGTAGAAGTCATTAACACTCTGCAAATAATTGAAAAAAAAATTCTGTGCATTTGCATACATGTGCAAATACACACAATGTACATGCATACCAAGGAGAACTTTGAAACTTTGAATTCATACATTTGAAATGTTCCTTGATCAATATTGAATTGAACCAAATTGAATTGAATTGAATTAAATTGAATTGAATTGAATTGAATTGAATTGAATTGAATTGAATTGAATTGAATTGAATTGAATTGAATTGAAGTGAATATTAAAGAAGAGGCAGTGTCACAACTCAGAGCAAGATCAGAAACATACCATTTTATAAACGCTGTGTTGTGTGGAATAAAACTGTCTCAAAGAACCTGGTCTTATGACTAAAGGCGTTGCAGTATCTGCATACGATATAGTATGTTTTTGAGAAGCTCCAGCATCATCAATTGACTTCATGTTAAACGGGTTTCTCAATATGAAATATCTTTGTAATATCCATCCTTGCCCTGGGCTAAACATAATATGCAAACACACAATTGCATGGGTGGGGCTGTTAAACCATAGATGCAGTCAAGATTGATTTTGTGCATCACAGCCAGTATACTGTCCCTCTTCTCTTTGTAATCCTGTACAAAGCAATGTGTATATAAAACCAAGCTTCCTTTGTATTATGTATAGTTGTATTAAAGTACATTCACTACATATACACAGTACCAACACTGGAGGATTCCTATTCCGTATGATTATAAATACAGCAAAATCAACTTCAAAAAGAAATTTTTGTCAACAGGCCTACTGTTCACAGAGAGAGAGAGAGAACAAAAAAAGAGAAAAGTGAGAGAGGGAGAGAGAGAGGTGACCTACAATGTCAAAACAAGAAGAAAAGAGGCAATATGATACTTAAAGGCGCATAGTCCCGGTAGTATAGAGGGCGCTGTTGATGATAGCGCCGGTCACCGTTAGCATTGATATGAAGATTACCGAAGTTGAGCTGTCATAAGTGCGTAGGTGTTGCTACGTAACGTTGCCTTCGTTGTCTTCTCTGCGCATTGCGCAGTCTGTAGTAATGCCAGGGTGCGTGCTTCTTATTATGACATCACAAAAGAAGTTTGCTAAAGCTGTCATCCCCCTCAGCAGAATCATGAGCCGAACTGTGATCGGACCACTGACTACAGTGGATCGGACTTCTTCGGACTCGGGGAAGTGGGCCACAGCGTAAGCGCTAAAGAGGAGTCGATAGCATAGGTCTCTATAGGAAACTTGCGCCGTGCGCCCGCGTATGCATTTGACTAAACCACCGGGAGCATGCGCCTTTAACACATAAAAGTGAGAGAGAAAAAAAACAAACACCTAAATCATACATGTTAGTATGTACACACTAATGCAACTTTTGCTCTGTCCTTGATTTGATCACAGAACTGACTACTCAGTATCCCAAAAGTCTAGAGAGGAAAAATAAAGAGCGAGGGAGTCTTTAAACTCCTGGCACATGCCCTGGATTGTGGACCTGATGGTAACGTGTTGAAAATTTATGTAAATTTCACCCATAATGGATCCCTTCTTGACACACAATTCAATAGAAACACTTGCCCCACACCCATGCTCATTAAGCCTCAGGTTTTGGTAGCTGCATATTTAGTTACCTAGCAACCAACAAGTCAGTCATATGCCCATATCATCTGAGACACCACAGAAAGGTAGGGTAGCTGAAAGGACGGCTATCAAACTGACAAAACCTCACATCATTAGGCCCGTTCACACACAACGGAAATCGAAATTACAATCGCGATCCAAATTTCGATTTTTTTTTTTCCGACCGTTCATACACAGGGAAAAATCGCACTTCGCAGCAAGGAAAGAACGATCAGTGGCCAAATTGCGCATGCGCGAAACATGCATGACCGAAGACTGACCCCACAGTCCCAATAGAGTTTCGCGCGCGCGATTCAAAGAGACTCGATTTTGTAAACAAGCAAAATAATCGCAATTATTCTGAAAAATCGCACTAATAGTGCGAGTTGGATCGCAATAAGGATTGCGGTAATTAGTGAGATTTTTCTGTCCACACACGAAAAAATTTCGAAATTTTGATCGCGATAAGAAAATCGATTTTTAAATCGCACTTTTTCCATTGTGTGTGAACGGGCCTATTGTCATAGTGCTGATATTTTGGAGACACCTTTTAATCTCCTCCACTTCATGAGTTTGCTATTTGAATCCTATTTACATGGACTCTAAAGATATTGCCATGAATAGCTTTTGACATATTCAACAAAACAAAGTATTCCTGGAGTTTTTGGCCCAAGTTCCAGAAGTTCTTGACAAATCACATGAGAGAGCCCCTGCAATTTGAATGTGAATTGGGCTTGTTGCAAGTACCCGTTATATGAGAATACTAAATGGCTCGAATTCACGAAGGTGGTACAATTGAAAACCATGGTTTAAACAAGTGTCGCATGGCCTATTTCGTTATGAAATCAGTCATTTTGTCAACGAAATGACCATTTCGTAATGAAATGAAATAACCAAGGCCACCGACAGAGGGAGTGGTGCTTGCAGAAATTGTAGTGGGCTATTATTTCCTGGGAAAATCTCGAAGAGAGGTGAATCAAGCGGTTGATTTCATGATTATTGTTAACATTTATTTCGAAAGAAAAAGACTTGGCCTGTCTTTAGGGTTAGGTAACATTTTTTTTTTTTTCATACTGGGGTAAGTTAGGTACTATGCGTCTGGGGCGCAGGATGTACGAATGATTGAGCAATGGCTAGCACAGTGATGGAAAGATAAGGCAGGGCTGCACACTAACCCCTTTTTTCTACCGGTCTGACTTGTCTCTGTCGGACCAGCAAATACACAGGAATCATTTGTGAATATTGATAAGAAAAAGAAGGGAAAAAAAATAAAGGGGTTGAAATGTGGTCTTTAATTTTCTTCCGAAAATCTCTTCGCATACGTTCTTGAAAAGCACACGGCAGGGACGAATTCGTGATGCTTTCTGCACCTACATTGTATCTCTTCCTCGTGTATAGAACCATTTTAAAAGAAGGACACTTTGTTTGTGAATTACCATTGTAAAAATGAACAAAATCAGATGGTATCAAATGCATTTGTCACTTTTTCTAAACATTGGCACAAGGAGAGTAGCATGCGTTATCTAATTTGCTGCATGCGTATTTCACGCTCTCAGCGGGATTGCCATGATTTCATGAATGATTTCGACTGTAATATTTTATGATGCACGCACCAGAAGTGGTTAAAAATGCGTTCTTCATTTTTCTCCCAATAATCTTGTCGCATTTTGTACATGCATTCTTGAAAGATACACGACAGGGCAAAATTCGTGATCCCTTTTGCGCCTACAAAGTGTACCTCAAATATCAGCAGGATTGCGATGATTTCATGAGTTATTTCGGTTGCAAGGCCTAATCTTCTATGATGCATGCGTCAAAAGAGGTAGAAAATGTGTTCTTAATTTTTCTCCCAATAATCTCTTCGCATTTTATACATAGGTTCTTGAAAGTTACACGACAGGGCCGAATTTTGTGATCCTTCTTGCACCTATCTCTACCTCAAATATCAGCGGGATTGCGATGATTTCATGAATTATTCCGGATGTAGGACTTAATCTTTTATAATACACGCGCCAGAAGAGGTTGGAAATGCATTCTTTATTTTTCTCCCGATAATTTTTTTGCATTTTGTACACGCGTTCTTGAAAGGTACACGACAGGACCGAATTTGTAATCCTTTTTGTGCATGTCTCTACCTCAAATATCAGCTGGATTGCGACGATTTCATGAATTATTTTCGGCTGTAATCTTTTATGATGCATGCGCCTGAAAGGGGTTAAAAATGTGTTCTGTATATTTCTCCCGATTATCTTTTCGCATTAATTGTGCACGCGTTCTTGAAAGGTACAAGACAGGACCAACTTCATGATCCAATTTGCGCCCATCTCTACCTCAAAATTCTGAAAGAATGAAATTATTCATTTGTGAAATGCTGTGTATTTAATTAAAATGAACATAATCAGATCTGTTAAACACTGCTGAATACATTTTTACATTTTCTAAACCTTGGCAACAAGTAGATTAACATGGTTATTCCAACTTGTTTTATGCTGTTGTCACCCGGCGGGATCAAGATGATTTCATGAATTATTTTGGCTTTAATCTGTCTAACATGTAACGTACACGCCAATGTTTATTAACTAGAAAAAAATAAACAAACAAAACAAATAAGAAAGAACAACTGGAGGACGGAGGACGGAACAAAAATGCAAAGGATATAATGATAAGGCTGCACACGCATTTCAAAAACATATTATTCCATTTTGTGTGAATAGTTTCATTAGACGAAAAGCTTTTGAATGAGTATTTCTTTTTTTTCACGTTGCGACTGGATTTAGCAAATATCATGCACGTGTATCTCAATTAAAAATTCATGGCTATAGAGTATAAAATGTGTGTACTTCTATACTCTTTGGCCATGCATGACCGCCGATCGTAAGCAAATGAACGAACGAACGAGGGTCGGGGGATTACGTGCATTTCAGCGGTTACATTGTACATACTTTGAAATGGCAGTGCAGTGCGTGAGCAGTGCCGATGGCCATAAAGTGTGAACGATGAAGCAATCACGAGTAGCGCTCAAGATTGTGGATTACTTTTATGCTCAACTAACTGTACAAGCTGTATACATAAACAAAAACTTGCGTTTTGTTGAACGGTGCGATTGCATTCTATTTCTCCCTGATCAGGGCTGCTCTTTTTCTTTCATCTGACCCTGACAATGCTTTTTTTTTTTTTTTTTTACTGGTCATGTCGGACCAGTAAAATTGGCAATTCCTGAAAAGTTACTAGCCGGGGTTCGAAATTGGCGATGGTCCGCTGGCTATTGGCCACCCAAAATCATGTCGGACTAGCTAAAAATCATAAAATTCTGAAGTAACTAGTCCGTCTGGCTAGCCAAAATATTGCTTCAGTGTCAAAATTGATTCTAAGTAGTCTGCCTGGCTAGTTTAAAAAAAAGTTAAGTGCGACCCCTGGTTAAGCCCGACAATGACTTTAACGGTCTGGGACCATCGGCCCGGCGCCAGTGTGCAGCGTTGGATAAGGTCCATAATTGAAATAAATTATGTGGGGTTTCATAACTTGTTGTGAAATAGCAATCTCTCTGTTTACACTTGTATAACATCTGTCATAACTACCAAATTCCACAGCCTCATTCAGTGTTATCCTTTTATTTTGCTGACTACCTTTTTGTTTGAAAACCACCAAGTATGCACTCATTAACTAAAATTGATTATGAATGTGAAAATATACAAATTGCCAAGTTACGTTACAATGCAATTTCAGTATTGAGACCCAGAATTAAAATTGTTTGAACTGATACCTTCTGGTCAAAACATTTGGGACTATTGGTAAATTTGCCTGGTACAGCAGTTAACGAGTGTTGAATACCTGAAGGTTGAATGGCGATTGTTCAAAGGTGTGGTAATGTTATTGTCAAGTGTAATCTAAATAATACATGAACTGCACCAGTTCGTCTACAGCGGACGCCTACCTAGTCATCGAAGCTCGGAGGAAATAAAAAATGTTACTCTGCTACTCGCGAGACATTTGAGGATTAGGTGTGTGAAATGTGGATGCTGACCAAGATAGAGTGTGACTAACACTGTGGAATGATAGCCGTAGTTGAGTGCGTGAATGGGAGCATGCAGGCTAACCACGCTGATCTGGCTAGTGTGACTCGAGTTCGAGCAAGTAGTGAGTGATGAAGCTGATAACAATCATTAGGTGAGGATATCTACAAATATGGTAATTAAGACAGAGGTACACTTACCGCCACTTGACACTTGGTAATCTAGCCAGAAATACAACAGCTACAAATGAACACTGACATTAAGTAAGCGCGAAATGGCTTGGTAGCCAGTGCGTGGTAAGGTAGCCAAATTCATTCAGTCCACTCTACCGTAAAGTTCCGTGTACAAGACGCACCTTTTTTTTCATCGAAAAATATGGAAAATCGGGGGTGCATCTTATACACGGGTACAGTTGAATCAGGGAAAAAAAAAATCTGTCACGTACACCCAATTTTATAAGGTCAACTTGGGCCATTTACGCCCATCGGCGTTCGGAGGTAAGCAATCATTAAAACTTACCTATAACGAGCGATGTATCAATCTGGACACACACAACAGCTGGAAATACGGGATGCATCATTAAAACTTACATAGGCCTACCGATGTAGCAATCTGGCCATAGACAACAGCTGTAAATACGCGATGTATCATTGGAACCTACCAATGTATATCAGTCTAGCCACAGCCAGCCTAGCTGTTGATACGCGATGTACAGGTATCACTACCGACATCATAAAACTTTTCGATGTACTAGTATCAATCTGGCCATAGACAACAGCTGTAAAATACCCGGTAGAACCCTACGTCACCGTGATGTTTACGATGTGTCAAGCATGCATGCATATGGCGTTTGCTCTGTTTCATGCACCGTCCTAGCCTTTCGCAAAGGCAGCTCACTATGGACTCTCACGCTGCGTGTTTGAGTCCATTGCTCTCTGTGTGCGTGTGTTGATATTATAGCGAGCTGCCTTTGCAAAAGCCTAGCACCGTACAAGAGACACACGTATTACTGGTAATCCCTCCGGGCGAAACAACAGTGAGTGTAACCGTACGCACCATACGTCTCAGCGCAAGATCCCTCTTCTGTACTACAGGAATTGTTTTTCTTATTCTTCATAATGAACATTTTGCTTCCGGCACGCACCTAGTCCTAGAGACACATCTACGGTAGATATAATAGCACGACTGAATGGCGTGTTAGCAGTAATCCCTCCGAAGAAACAATGCAAGTGATTACCTGTATGCACCATACGTCTCAGTGTACGATATCTCTGCTACAATATTGTTAATGTTTTTCTTATTCTTCATTATGAATATTTTGCTTCTGGCACGCGCTTAATATGAGAGACAAGCCTACGCTAAATACATACATGTGTATGATAACACGATTGAATGGTGTATTAATCCCTCTGGGTGAAACAATAGCAAGTGAGTACCGTATACAAGTCTCGCATTTTACGTCTTCCATTTTTTGCCGATGTGCGATGAATATCGTGAAAAGAAAGTTTAAAAGGAAACGAAAAATAGAGCAAATACATGCTACATTGTAGGGAAATTTTGAGCTGAAATAATATGTATGACACGCACAATATTTGCGTGGAAATTTACATGTTTTGTTTTTTTTTTTCAATTTCAGGTCCGAAAATAGGGGTGTGTCTTATACACGGGTGCGTCTTAATATATACACGTAACTTTATGGGGTACATGCACATAGTAGGGCTTGGGAGCCAGTGAATACAAGGCACATTAGCCTTCTACTCATCCGCATTATATAATGTCGGTTGTTACCTAGGCAACTCAGGCATAGAGGTCATGACTCATTAAAACATGTGGTGGCAGCATACTACTGGAAATGGTGATGATGTGAGGGGGTCTCTGGTTACAATATGTTACAGAAATGGTGACTCATCACACAATTGCTGCACCATTTCATGATATTCATAATATCTATCTACTGACACTGTTGGTCTTTGATCTATCTTTCTCTGAAAAAACAACCAAAAAAAAGATTTTTGATTGTTTTAAATCCATCTACCTCCACAATAATGGCCATTATCTTGGGATTTTATAAAATCAACAATAAGACAAGAAACCATCCAAAGAAAAAATATACAAATTATGTAAACAATAACTTAAGTTACTCACATAACTAACTAAAAAAAAAAGAAAAAAAGAAGAAGGAAGAACTGTTTCTATGCATACAGATGCTGCCATACCCAGTGAAGTGCAATTTGTATGCAATCAATCTCACACACATTAGTCTACTTACTGGCTAATCATCATTTACCTGGAAATGAATGCACTACATTGTATGTGACATGAAGACATTCCAAGACACCTTTTCTGCGATTTGTCTATTAATATGAATAAACCTTCTGCCTCCTTGTGGCTGGCTGGCATGCATGTGCAGCCCTTTGCGGCAAAAGCATTTATAACGATTGCAGCAGAGATGCGCACAGTTTGCGTGCATGCCAGTGCCTCCCGACGTGATCATTTTGTTTCCTCACAATCCAGCCACTTGTGTCTTATCCTGCGTGTAAATCTTTCCCTCGTGCTATCCCCACTTTCCACCCTCTCGATATGCCTCCCTGCTTTTTTAAACCCTGTCTTCATCTCATTTCCAATGGCCTGGCAGCCATGCAAGCTTCTGCCCAACTTATCAAATTTACTGCTGCCCATCGTCTCTGGCATTGTTCCTCCCTCTCCTGTCCCTTTAAATCCCGACTTTTCTCTAGCGCTCCTTCGTCTTTTACATCTCACTGCATTGCTCTAGGCTGTAGGTGTTCATCCTTGACAAACGCATCACCAATTTGGGGTGAAAAAGGTGCTGGTCATTCATCTCTCTGGAATAATTGTGGTCACTATCTCTACCCAATGATAAAACATAGAGAGTGTATCAAACATTGCCCACCAATATTTTTCTCTGCAACCTTTAATATTTGTTGATATGGCTAAGAGAAGAAGATTAGCAGTGCCCTGAGCCAGAGGCCAAAAGATAGCAGCTGACACAATTTCCCTCTACAGTATAAAATAGGCTTGCTATAAATGTGCTCGGTAGACTTGGCACCACATGTGCACTCATACAGTTGCAATATGCCAATGCGTGTATGTATTGTGTTATAAATTATCAATATTACTGGCTTATCCCAAGGTTACTTGCTAAAAATAATTCTGGGTGACAAGATCAGCAGCTTGCATGATGAAATCATATAGACAGATTTCATGTGGTTTATTGATTTCAAGTTTCAACCATATCAATATTAGATCTGACACATGATATAATAATACCCATGAGTAGCTCCAACCTCTTCCATACACATGTACACATTATGCTGTAGCAAAGATACATGTAGACCCCGTTTACAGTGCGAGGCTCGGCCGTGGCTCGGCCGCGGCTGAGTCCACCTTCATTTCAGTGTAAACGCGCAAAAGGCCAAATGCGAGGCCAAAATTGGCCTCGCATTTGGCCACGCTCTGGAGGTGGTCTTGGCCGCGGCCGGGCCCGGCATTTTCTCAGTGTAAATGTAAACTGGGCCAAATGCACAGCCAATTTTAGTCTGGCTTCCAAACCCTCTGCTGTACTATTTCGCTGTTCAGGATATTAACCCCTTCAACGTCGAAAACTAGTATAGTTTAGGGTGGTTTTGGCCTGCAAAGGATTTTTTCATTCGGTAAAGGCCTTTGCCTGAATGGCGACTTCGTCGCCACGGAATTCATTTGGCAAAGGGTCTGAAAACCAGACAATACCAAATTGCGTTTGTTTACAAGCAGAGCGCCACTACGACAAAATATTGAAAGGTTTGAATCAAAAGCGCGGCCGAGCCCGGCAGTGTAAACGGACAAAATTGCGGGGCCAGGCCTCGCAATTGAGGCTGGGCTCGGCCGCGGCTCGGCCGCGGCTCGGCCCAGCCCCGCACTGTAAACGGGGTCTTTGTCATGGATGGATTGGGTGCTACACACCAACAGGCCAGCTTGCTTGGGGCAACAAATACTTACTCTTGGGAAAGGGAAAGAAAGAAGAATCAGAACTTAATTGCTAGTTGAAAGTAAAGTGCACTTGCCCAAACACTCGGGCAAATATGTGAAATGTCTTTTGTACTGCCCTGAACTGTGCAGTGAATTGCACTGTTGCTGCTACTGATGAATGCAGTATAGCTGTATGTTGTACATTAGTTGTGCACAGTTAGGAATGGTATGGTTTTGATTGAGATGGGGATGCAGGTTTACAACATTTCTGTGAGATACGTAGAAACCACTTATGAAATATCAAAGAGCATACAATTCTAAGAGGAATTTAATTTGATGAAAATCAGTTTTGAAATGCCTGTGATATCTAAAAACAAAGTGGTCCTAATAAAATGTACATTGTATACAGACAACTCCAGGGTGTTTCTTCTCAAAGTATTTAGTATTTATACCTAGCTAGGAAGGGCTTTAATCACCTCTAAAACCACTTACACGTACCAAGAGTAGTCTAAAAAAAAAGGAAACTGAATAACTTAATCTCTTCCAGTTCAAGTCTGTTTGTGGTGAGCAAATGATCTCTGCTGTTGTTGTTATTGTTGTAAAGACTACAAAAAGCTCAAGAAACAAACTTTCTCCGAGTATAAGTGGGGCATATGGTTACCACAATTGATCAATCATGATATGCAACTACTGCATTAGCATAATTAGAAATTATGCATCAGGTGTATGATGTCAACAAACTATTTTTCTTTTTCAATCGGCCGAATTTACATGAAAACTATGACTGCAGTAGAAAATGAGGTAATATCAATCTGTTTATCCATAATTTTTTCGTATCAAATTTGGACATCCTTTTATGAACCCTGCCCAATCATCTAATCTGGAATCTTAATCCCGTCAGGTCATTTCGATGTCATGTTTTTTACCCTTGCTGCAAGGAAGTTCCACATATCTCCTGCGGCACTCGGGCGTGGTCACTCCCTTAATTGGATCAGTCATGTTGTTGCCTCAAACCCTGCGTTCACACTGGTCCCCAAGACTGGGAGACAGTTACGTGGAGTGAGCATTCACATTTGTCACTTCCCACCACACTGACGAGACAGCCCATGCATGACTGCCTTACGGGTCACAATAGGCACTCATCCTGCACTCGAAGAAACTGTATTCAAAATGTGGAAGTGATTTTCACCTTTGATCTTTGTACACAATGACATACATGCATTGTGATGTTGACTGCCAAACAGTATCATTCTCCCCTCTGATTCGCCCTTGTACAAATGTATTCAACAAGCTTTTCATCTTACACAAGTTCACATTTAAACAAAGTGGGAGACAAAACCCCTCATCATCTGTTTTTCTCCAAGGCAGGGAGACCAACGTGAACACACAAACTTATTTTCAATAGACAGGTATACTAGAACTTGGAATATGAAAATATTGAGGCTTGGTCGAATCACAAGGGCAGACACTTGGAAAAAAAGATAGTAAAATACAATATCACTTTTCAAAAATACATTTTAGTGCTTGGCTAATCAATTGTTCAAAACCAATGCTACTACAATACATCCTACAGATATCTCTGGCAGTAACTGAGGCAACTGCAGTCAAATCTATTAAAGTAATCTTTGTGTAAAAACAGCAGACGCTTATGGATGGTCTCATAAACTTTGCCGTACATGTGAAAACCCATGCTATTATATGTAAAATTGAATGTACAGGCACATTGTACAATGATGTACCAAACAACAATCTGTGTATACACAGCCAATGCAGAGCTACCAAGACTCACGCATTCTGCATGAGACTCAAGCATTTAGGGTCTGTCTCACGCATGGCACCCATTATTCTCACACATCGGGCGATGTCTGCAACTTGGGCCTATAATGATGAGCACAGCTCAAAGGATTAAAGTGATTGATGCAATTGAAGGTATATAACCCCTTTGTCTTTCAAAATATGTAAAATATAGTCACTTAAGTATGCACCTGATCGCATCATTAAGAGCTAAAAATTGAAAAAGCTCCCTACCGGGCTGTGAGAGGGGGGAAACCCCTCCCACACCCTCGCTCGCGCGCACATTCGCGCGCCGAGATGCCGAGTCATGAAAATCTCACTCATAAAAATTGTTTGAACTTGGCATCCCTGCAACAGCTGCCTGGTCATAATAATGTGATCAGCTTCTGAGTATACATAAAAGACAAAGAAAACAGAATGTTCTTCTCAAATTTTGGATTTTCATTGAAAGTGCTAGGTAAGTGCATTTGTGCTTTAGAATGGATACAAATTGTATAGTATACGCCTACACATCGTACAAACAGATATCTGAAATATGGCACTCAGCACTCATTACAATATCCATGGACCCTACCACAAAGGGTCCATGATTTATTTTATGCATGCCACACACGTCTCCCCAGGGTGTAGGTAGCCTCTTCAAAACATTACAATGCATCATAGTACATGAATGGGTCTGCTCAAATTCAAAATGGCCTTAAATGACTGTACAGAAAAGCCAGCTTTCTATCTATGGTTTCACTTGCATGGCCTTCATACACACATTTAATGTACAGGTACACTGTAATGTTTGTCCCCGTGTTGTGCTGTTTTCCTCTTTCAGCTCTGGCCTCTCCCACCCCCAATGGTCCATGACAGCTGACCATCCAATCCTGCCGATTATTCCCCTCCCTCCTTTCATCGATGTTGCTGTTTTTTCCAAACAGACCTATCCTCCAAATCCTCTATGAATGGCAAGGACTCTATTAACCGCGACGATCCTTCACTTCTTTTGTTCTCTTGATCTTTGGTGGACCCTCTTGAACCTGTAACAACTTCTTACATGCCCTGCATGGACAATGAAACTGCTGCCTGAACTTTATAACAACACTTTGATCTTGACTCTCTCCCATCCCAGAATTTAACCCCCCCCCTTCTATACTTCAATCACTGTTCACACTCTCTCATCATTTCCTTTCCACAAGAAACTCCAGAGCCTTCTCTCCCTTCACTTTGTTAGACTTGTAATCAAATAAAAACAAAAACAAAAAACACATCACCCAATCATACCAAACTTTCTTCCCACTTCACATTTTTTATCTTCTCATGATAGCCCAGAGCCATAAGTTTGGATGAGATTGCAGCATTTTTTTTTTAAAGTCAATATTTGATAATTTATTCACTGTCATCTCATACTCCTTGAACGTATTCATGGTTCAATAATCCACATCCATGTAAAGGTGCATGAGACCCAGAATATCAAATTCGCATAGCCTTGGAGAGTCCGCAGTGCTGTCTTTTTGTACGAGTGCCCATTCTACAATATGTGTTCCCACAGACACTCCTTTATCAGGGAGGTGGTCTTCCACCTCCCTGCCTTTATCAAGCGCTCACAGCAGCTAATGGTGAGGGGGGATTTTTCGAGGCCACCACAGGTCAGTGACACACACATGTACTGTACATGAACACACAAGCAAACAGAGTGCACAGTACCCATGTTGGAAATAATGTCATATTTGACACAAGTTTTTCTGCAAAAGTGGTGAAACACATCAAAGTATTCCGATGGGAAGTCCGCATTATTCTTGTGCTGCTGATAATCCTGGTGATAGCATCACAAGATTTGTGTCAGCTGATACAGTCTGCATCCATGATTAGTCCTTTCTGAAACAAAGAACTTCATGTCCAAAGATTGTATTATATGATGTGCACTTGGATCTACTCCTGTGCAAGCTTTTATGTTCTGCCATTTTCAATCTTCTACCTGGGAGAGAGAGAGAATGATGATGTGTGTACAATATCTTGAAAGAGATAGGGCTAGATTGATGCATAGCCCCTTCATGGGTAGATAATATTCATGAAAAGGAACAAGGAAAGAAAGAGAAAAAAGTGTGTGTTACACAGCTACTCCTAACACACGAGTATCTATCAACTTTGGATATCATTGTGTGAATCTGCAATGTGACACCAAAAATCACACAAAACAGAATGATCCCTAGCATGATACAAATCTTCAGGCGGGAGCAAGATTTTTCCATCAAATACCCATTCTGACGGTGGAACACACTGCGCACTGAATTAATGTGATAAATTAACGTGCACATCTACATACTGCAAGCCAGTGCACGTACACAAATAAATGGCATCAACATGGCAGCCATGCATACACACTGGTGCCAATTACCGTGATAGTAGCTAATGCAATAAATGGCTAATGTGATAAGTACCACATTAATTCGAGCAATGAGACACTGTCTCATATTATCTTGTTGATTCTCTGCAGGATGATCCGCAGCATGTTATTATGGCAGTGTAACATTGCCTTTAACCCGTCGAGGACAAGTCCCGAGTATACTCGGGCAGGGGTCTATGGGAAATGCGTGTTATAGCAAAATCAGTCCGTCCTCAGCGGGTTAAGGCTTGCGTGCGAGGGGAGGAGGGAAGGGGGTGTCCCGTCAAAAGAGTAGTTGTACCTTCACACAGAAGCTAATATTATCATCGATGGTAGCTACTCATCAATGATTTTATAAGGTCTGGCCCCCTAAACTACATGACGCCCATCCACACGACACCAATTTTTAAAGATTTAACTTTTGAGCAAGAGTCCCACTCCATGATACAACCACATAACCCGAAGAAATACATAGAGCCAGCGATAAACCTGGTCTTGGTGCAATGATACAGTAGTGTAAAACACACTCTGGAGGTTGACCCGGAAGCTGAGGGGGAATAGGGTTTACGGAGAAGTCAAGCTAACTTTCAAATTTGTTGATTATTGTGTCCACACGATGCTAAATTAAAAGTGGGGACCCCCCGTGGCTCCTGGATAGAGCGTCAACCTTGAAAAATCTTGTGGTTCTAATTCATTGAGTAATCGTTAAAATAGCTTACTTTTGAGTGCTTTTACATGCTAATCATCAAAGCTTAAATCTTCAAACGAAACTTTAAGTTCAGGAATGTTGTGTGAATGTAACTAATGTATGATGAGATTCTTACTTGGCAGTGCTGTGATGAAATCACGCTGGAGCATGGGCTTGAGGAATGCATTGATTTGGCCGTGCTGGTAGTGGCACATGCGCAGGATCAGCGCCTGGACGTACTCCAGCTGCTCATTTTCCGTCCACTTGTCGAAGTTGTCCAGGCAGTACTCCTTCTCCTCCTGGTAGTTCGGCGACGGCTCCCGCACCTTGGACACTGACCGCAACTTGATGGTCTGTCAACAAAGCAGGAATAGCAAAGGAAAGGTGACAGGGAGATAGTTACAAGTGGTCCTCCATCACTGCTATACGAAAGATACACTTGGCAAACTTTCGTCTCCTTTTTCCTCACCCGTGCATGACACCATTCAATCGCAACCATTCCTACCTAATATATGTTTTTAAATGCATCACTCAGGGATATCACATAACATATCATTTTCCTCAAAATCTGCATTCACTGCAGTCATTGTTCTCTAATCTAACCCTCAAGAAGAATATTCACACAAATGCATATGATATGTAGGATATACAAATTGTAGGAGATAAAACATGAAAGTATTAACTCGGTGAGGACGAGTCCCAAGTATGCTCCGGCAGGGGTCTATGAGAAATGCGTTTTGTTATACATGTAGCATAATCAGTCCGTCCTCAACGGGTTAAAAATCAACCCAACCATCCAGGTAAACCATTCAAACAAGAAAGGAAGAGATACAACGTACCAACAGGAATATTACTTACATTGTATCCAATAACACATTGATCAAAAGAAGATGCCAAACCTGTATATTCAATCACAAACACTATCTGAGATAGGAGAGACACTCTTTGAATCCAGTCTATGCAAAAGATATGAACACTGGTCACAACAGCCACTGTCTGTCGAAGAAGAGCTACAGTAACTTGACCTTCAGTGACAAGTTTCTGTGCAAAAATGCAGCTACATTGTATTTTGTAGGTTTTCATGAACTATTATTAGCTCCTTTGTAGTGTATCATGCATTACATGTGGAAGCTGTATGACATTCTGTGTTCTTTGTTGTTGTTGTTGTTGTTGTTTTTCTGAAAGGCCCCAATTTATGCCATTAAAAAAAAATCTCAATCTGTGCCTTTTTTAAAAACTGCTCAAATGAGGATTTCATTACATTGAATACCGACTGTAAAACCAGAAATTTGAGCAAATTTTGCAAGGAGCCAAGTTTCACAAAAGTAAAATGCATAGGCCTACATGTGAAAGTGTTTGCTTTTAATATCACATCATTCAAAATACACATCACAACAGCGCACTCACACAAGGGCAAAGGTCATCATTTACCAAATAGAGTAGATTTCAGGTGTGTATAATTTGGTCGACAAATTATCACCATCAGCAAATAGCGGGATACTTCTGTCCGTTTGAAAGGGCTCAAAAAAAAAAAGAATAAAAAAACCTTGGTACTTGGATCGCAATAGACATAACGCTTTTTCGTCTGTGAGAAATTACACTAATGTCTGCACATAGTATGTCTTATACTATCAGAGAGCACTGTAGTACCTGTGACATACATGTACTTTTGATGTTCCCTCTGAGTCAGCATATTGTTGATTTTACTGCACCTGCTATTGATGCCAGACATAATAGGGCAGTCAGTGCTGGGTTTCAGTAGTCAGTGGAACTACTGACCTGCAGTTGAGGTCGTACATTAATAGCTTTTTTGCCATTGGTATGTAGGTACACATGTACTTGCAGGTACATGCAGTATGTCCCACCTTGTCCCACCTTGCTACATGTAGCTTCCCCATGGCTTGATATGAATGTAACATTCACAATGTACAGCTGAATGACTGTGAAACACGTCTTGGTATGTTTCTCAACTCTGGGCACATACATGTACTGGAGTATATGACCACCAATGCCATGAATACAATGGCAACTCAGAGAGTGTACACACAGGGCATAATATGACAAAACATACATTCCTTGTTTACAGCAACAAGACGCCCTTCTCGGTGAGTTGCAAAAAAAAATCATTATACACCAAAATACAAATTATTGCTGCATTAGATGCACTGTACGAAATACCAAGTCATGATGTGTTCCACTGAATGGTACCAGCAAGGACTAAGGGAATTGATACCGGTAATGGGCAGGATTTATCAGAATTTCTGCAGATAACCAATGTTCCATAAAAATTTTGTTGTATCCTAAAAGTCACATGAAATTATTTGACGAGCTCATTGCCTATATTGTATAATTAATGTGTGGATTCATCAAACCATGTGTGTCAGAACATGCATGTACAGTGTATGGGTAGGCCATCATTACGTCTTATTTGAAATGATACTTGGAAATAATCCTACATGTAGGAGTTTCATTAGATGTTGTTTTACATTTCTCGCATTATAGCACAGATTGTAGTATCCACACATGCACAACGTAAACAAAGAGTTACTTGATTTATTAGCGATGCATACCATAGTATGATGATTGAATGCCAATAACATGCTTTGCAGATCATTGCTTGAACTATGAAATTGCAGTCTCTGACCTTGACTATATTAGTGTGTCTCGTCAAATACGCTGGGGCCTAAAAATCTAATTTAAAAAAAATAGTATGTAATCTTTGTATTACCGAACACATGAAACACATTCCATACAGATACTGTATTGCATGTTGTTTGTCTTCTTATGTACACAGGAAATAACTCAGGGCCAGAGACAGATAAAAGGAGTGGACCACCCTAAAGCTTACATTGTAGTCTTCTATACAGTTGTATGTGGCTTGG